>NC_134356.1:346369455-346494663 GCF_048569485.1 Anomaloglossus baeobatrachus | reverse complement strand
AAAAAAAGAAGGGAATTTTGTTTACTTACCGTAAATTCCTTTTCTTCTAGCTCCTATTGGGAGACCCAGACAATTGGGTGTATAGCTACTGCCTCCGGAGGCCACACAAAGTATTACACTTTAAAAAGTGTAACCCCTCCCCTCTGCCTATACACCCCCCCGTGCATCACGGGCTCCTCAGTTTTGGTGCAAAAGCAGGAAGGAGGAAACTTATAAATTGGTCTAAGGTAAATTCAATCCGAAGGATGTTCGGAGAACTGAAAACCATGAACCAAAAGAACAATTCAACATGAACAACATGTGCTCACAAAAGAACAAACAGCCCGAAGGGAACAGGGGCGGGTGCTGGGTCTCCCAATAGGAGCTAGAAGAAAAGGAATTTACGGTAAGTAAACAAAATTCCCTTCTTCTTTGTCGCTCCATTGGGAGACCCAGACAATTGGGACGTCCAAAAACAGTCCCTGGGTGGGTAAAAGAATACCCCGATAAAAAGAGCCGACAACGGCCCTCCTCTTAAAGGTGGGCAACCGCCACCTGAAGGACTCGCCTACCTAGACTGGCGTCTGCCGAAGCATAGGTATGCACCTGATAGTGTTTCGTGAAAGTGTGCAGACTAGACCAGGTAGCTGCCTGACACACCTGCTGAGCCGTCGCCCGGTGCCGCAATGCCCAGGACGCACCCACGGCTCTGGTAGAATGGGCTTTCAGCCCTGAAGGAATCGGAAGCCCAGAAGAACGGTAGGCTTCAAAAATCGGTTCCTTGATCCACCGAGCCAAGGTTGACTTGGAAGCCTGCGACCCCTTACGCTGGGCAGCGACAAGGACAAAGAGCGCATCGGAACGGCGCAGTGGCGCCGTGCGAGACACGTAGATCCGGAGTGCTCTCACTAGATCTAACAAATGCAAATCCTTTTCACATTGGTGAATTGGATGAGGGCAAAATGAAGGTAAGGAGATATCCTGATTGAGATGAAAAGGGGACACCACCTTAGGGAGAAAGTCCGGGACCGGACGCAGAACCACCTTATCCTGGTGAAATACCAGGAAGGGGGCTTTGCATGACAGCGCTGCAAGCTCTGACACTCTTCGGAGCCTTTAGGGCTAGATACACTGCCCTTATCTCCAGAACATTGATCTGAAGGGAGGACTCTGTCGGAGTCCAGGTTCCCTGAGCCTTGTGGTGGAGAAAAACCGCTCCCCACCCTGACAGACTCGCGTCCGTCGTGACCACAGCCCAGGATGGGGGCAGGAAAGATTTTCCCTTCGACAGAGAAGTGGGAAGAAGTCACCACTGAAGAGAGGTCTTGGCTGCCAGAGAAAGAGAAACGTTCCTGTCTAAGGACGTCGACCTCTTGTCCCATTTGCGGAGAATGTCCCATTGGAGTGGACGCAGATGAAACTGCGCAAAGGGAACTGCCTCCATTGCTGCCACCATCTTCCCCAGGAAGTGCATGAGGCGCCTCAAGGGGTGTGACTGGGCCCGAAGGAGAGATTGCACCCCTGTTTGCAGCGAACGCTGTTTGTCCAGCGGTAGCTTGACTATCGCTGAGAGAGTATGAAACTCCATCCCGAGGTAAGTCAGTGATTGGGTCGGAGTCAATTTTGACTTTGGGAAATTGATGATCCACCCGAACCTCTGGAGAGTCTCCAGAGCAACGGTCAGACTGTATTGACATGCCACCCGGGAGGGTGCCTTGACTAGAAGATCGTCTAAGTACGGGATCACCGAGTGGCCCTGAGAGTGTAGGACTGCCACAACGGATGCCATGACCTTGGTGAAGGCCCGTGGGGCTGTCGCCAGGCCGAAAGGCAGTGCCACAAACTGAAGGTGTTCGTCCCCAATGGCGAAACGCAGGAAGCGTTGATGCTCTGGAGCGATCGGCACATGGAGATAGGCATCCCTGATGTCGATTGATGCTAGGAAGTCTCCTTGGGACATCGAAGCGATGACAGAGCGGAGGGATTCCATGCGAAACCGCCTGGTTCTCACATGTCTGTTGAGCAATTTGAGGTCCAAAACGGGACGGAATGAACCGTCCTTTTTTGGCACCACGAACAGGTTGGAGTAAAAACCGCGACCACGTTCCTGAAGGGGAACGGGGATCACAACTCCTTCTGTCTTCAGAGTGTCCACCGCCTGAAAAAGTGCAACGGTTCGCTCGGGGGGCGGAGATGTTCTGAAAAAACGAGTCGGAGGACGAGAGCTGAACTCTATCCTGTAACCGTGAGACAGAATGTCCCTCACCCATCGGTCTTGGACATGTGGCCACCAGGCGTCGCAAAAGCGGGAGAGCCTGCCACCGACCGAGGATGCGGTTTGGGGAGGCCGAAAGTCATGAGGAGGCCGCCTTGGAGACGGTGCCTCCGGCGGTCTTTGGAGGACGTGACTTAGACCGCCATGCAGAAGAGTTTCTCTGGCTCTTCTGTGGCCTGTTGGACGAGGAGGATTGGGATCTGGCTGAGGGCCGAAAGGACCGAAACCTCGCTTGAATTTTTCGTTGCTGAGGTCTCTTTGGTTTGGGCTGGGGTAAGGACGAGTCCTTTCCCTTGGATTGCTTAATAATTTCATCCAATTGCTCGCCAAACAATCGGTCGCCAGAAAAAGGCAAACCGGTCAAGAACTTCTTGGAAGCAGAGTCTGCCTTCCATTCGCGTAGCCACATGGCCCTGCGGACTGCCACTGAATTGGCGGATGCTACCGCTGTACGGCTAGCCGAGTCCAGGACAGCATTCATGGCGTAGGATGAAAATACCGACGCCTGAGAAGTCAAAGACGCTACTTGCGGAGCAGAGGTACGGGTGACCGCATTAATCTCAGACAGACAAGCTGAGATAGCCTGGAGTGCCCACACTGCTGCAAAGGCAGGGGCAAAGGACGCGCCTATGGCTTCATAGATGGATTTCATTAGGAGCTCTATCTGCCTGTCCGTGGCATCCTTGAGCGATGAACCGTCAGCCACTGCTACTACGGATCTAGCCGCCAGTCTAGAGACTGGAGGATCCACCTTGGGACATTGAGCCCAACCCTTAACTACGTCAGGGGGGGAAGGGATAACGTGTGTCATTAAGGCGTTTAGTAAAGCGCTTGTCCGGGAAAGCCCTGTGCTTCTGGACAGCATCTCTGAAGTTAGAGTGATCGAAGAAAGCACTCCGAGTACGTTTGGGAAACCTAAATTGGTGCTTCTCCTGCTGTGAGGCCGACTCCTCTATAGGTGGAGTTGGGGGAGAAAGATCTAGCACCTGGTTGATGGACGCTATAAGGTCATTTACTATGGCGTCCCCTTCAGGTGTATCAAGATTGAGAGCAACATCAGGGTCAGAGTCCTGGGCTGCGACCTCCGCCTCATCCTCTAGAGAGTCCTCAAGCTGAGACCCCGAACAGCGTGATGAAGTCGGGGAAGATTCTAAGCGAGCCCGCTTAGCCGGTCTGGGACTGCGGTCCGTGCCGGAGTCCTCCACGTAATAACTAGAGGCCACCCCAGGAGCACGCTTCGTCGCAGACCGAGAGGGGCCTGGGGGCGATCCCGCAGTGCCCGGGGCCTGTGTAAGGGCCGGTCTGGACTGCAAGACTTCTAGTATCTTAGCAGACCATTTGTCCATAGACTGAGCCATGGATTGTGAAAGTGACTCAGAGAGTTTCTCAGCTAAAACTGCAAACTCTGTCCCTGCCACCTGTACAGGGGTAGCCGGCGGTTCTACCAGGGCCGAGGGTCCCCCCAGTGCCCCAGGCTCCGGCTGAGCGAGTGCCACAGGGCCCGAGCATTGCTCACAGTGAGGGTAGGTGGAACCTGCAGGTAGCATAGCCGCACAAGAGGTACAGGTTGCAAAATAACCCTGTGTCTTGGCACCCTTGCTCCTTGTGAACGACATGCTGTTGTCTCCCAGGAGAATGATCACTGAGGGATATATAGCCACAAGCTAACAGTACAGCCGAACCGAGAAAATGTATACAAATAAAAATATATATATATATATATATATATATATATATATATATATATATATATATATATATATATAACAGTTCGGCACTCTAGGGGGACCAGCACCGGGTGACCGGTGTGGCTTACCGACCGCTCAAGCGGTGTGTGGCCACCAGATTCCCTGCCTCGGGTCTCCCAGAGCTGCAGCCAGAAGTCCTCCACCGGCAGAATGTGCTTAAAACATGGCTGTCGGCGTTCACAGGGGAGGAGGGAGCCGTGGGCGTAACTACAAAAGTGTGGGAATCTGGTGCCCCAGAGTGATTAGTGAGGGGGGAGGAGGACAGCTAAGTGTGCTCCAACCCTCACTGTCGGCGTCAGACCGACCGTCCCGCCCTTTCCCCTGACTGGCAGGCCCGGGGGCGAGAGTTCAAGGCACCAGGCCGCAAAAGCCGGGGACTAAAGTTAAAACCGCGGCCGGCAAGCAGGCGCGGTCGGCGCGGTAGTCCCGGTCTCATACCAACACCGCAGTCGCTGCAGCGTCTGAGGCCAAAGTGCTCCATGCACCGTCCCCAAGGGGACACAGAGTACCTGTAGATGCAGGGCCCTGTCCCTGACGATACTCAGTCTCCTGTCCGTCAGAATCCCAAAGGGGCTGCGGAGGGAGCCCGGTCCCAGTGCCTGGATAACCGGATAGGATCCCACTTCTCCCAGAGCCCCTAAGGGATGGGGAAGGAAAACGGCATGTGGCTCCAGCCTGTGTACCCGCAATGGGTACCTCAACCTTAACAACACCGCCGACTTAGTGGGGTGAGAAGGGAGCATGCCGGGGGCCCTGTTAGGGGCCCTCTTTTCTTCCATCCGATACAATCAGCAGCTGCTGCTGACTAAAATGGGAGCATGAGTGAATGTGTGCCTCCTTCAACACAAAGCATAAAAACTGAGGAGCCCGTGATGCACGGGGGGGTGTATAGGCAGAGGGGAGGGGTTACACTTTTTAAAGTGTAATACTTTGTGTGGCCTCCGGAGGCAGTAGCTATACACCCAATTGTCTGGGTCTCCCAATGGAGCGACAAAGAAAAAAGTGTTTACAGACATTTCCAGCACTGGATCGCAAATGATTCTTTCTTTGAGGTGTAACATTTATTAAAAACAAATAGGGAAATGTTTTACCTTACAGAAAGAATCAGTTGTAATTCAGTGTTGTAATATTTGTACACTCTCTTTGGCATCCTCCCTGGACCAGGAGGAGTGGTATGATCAGACCATGTTCCTGTACGGTCAGACAAGGCCATTACACAGTCAACAGCAAGGACACATTTATAAGATTATCTCAGCAGAAGGGCATTTTTTTTTTTTTTTAAATACAACTAAACGTGGAACTTATTATTTTAAGGACTAATGATAAAAAAAGAAGTTTTAAATTACCTTTGTGGGATAACCCCTTTAAGTTACACATTCTTATTTTTTTTGGATTCCAGGTTCTACTTTTGGTGATCCAAGTGCTGCTTTAAAGTTATATTTATTACTCACACTACACTGTTTTTATATATACACTTTATATATTGAATATCAAAAAAGAAATGTACCGTAATACCTTTGGCAAAATCATATTTAGGAATGAGAAAGTTGTCTACACAGATCTTTTTATATGCACAAACTGTCAGCTCTGCACAAAAACAATGCTTAGACGAGCTGTCATCAATAGTGTGTGCTGCATGGTCCTGTCACCAACGCCGTGTCTTCCTAACAGAACGGTGATTTTACTTGCTGCACACCAAACATGACATATCTCTGCTGATTCTTTCAAAGTAGAGAGATGAAGGAATTGGATCCAGACAATAGACATCAATGAGTCGGTTCACTTACTCTGCTTAGTTTGTGCTCCGTCCTGCTGCAAGCATCCATAAATGTCTGTGCAATGACTGACAAGGAAGCATCGACTACTTGGTGCACATGAACATCAAAGATGAAATGAGGGTTCTTCAGTATGTTAACCCAAAACCGTAGTGATAAACTGTAAAAAAGAATTATATAATTAACAGCTGTCTGAAGTGATTAATTTTTATTTTAATTTTTTTAAATTTCGGAATCCATTTTTCAGAGAATCAGGTGTATATCTCTCAAATACATGGAGGGAATGTGCAGTTTCCGAGTGGTCTTTGTTGACATGGCTCCTCAGCAAGCAGTCTCATGATCTCAGCCTGAATGATGACCCCATAAATTCACTTGCAGTGTTCTGAGGGTGTGAGATTGATGGCACTTATACAGCCATGTCAACAAAGATCAATAAAATGCAACCAAAAGGTGGCGATGGACTGGAAGTCAGTAAGCCGATTTTAAGAGTCAAGTAACATACCAGGAAGGTTAACTTCATTCCCTAAAATGCACTTTTGGAAGGTGCTCTGTATAATATAGTACTCTTACTCTACAACCAATAAAAAGTACTTCTGCATGTTGCCATTTTTATGTTACCATAGATTGAGCCTCCAGTTGGATTTCATTGGTACCACATACTTTTCCATCCTTTTGCTAACACTGTCCTTCCTTTTTGAGATATGTTACTACAATCAATTTCTGCATGAGTTAATTTTTTCAAATGAAATAGAAGACTGTCAAAGCAGTCAACTTCTGATGTGTTGTGAATAAAATATGGCTCAAGAGTTTTCAAAATCATTCTAATTTAATTAGAATGGGTGGCAAATAGCACCGCCATACAACATAGGAGATGGCTGTTACATCTGTGATTGAGTCATTTAAAGCCTAGATACAAGCCTAGTACAATACACAACTCTCAACTTCCAATAAATCTGACGTTTGGAGAATAGTCTGCTTAAGGGGAAGGAATGGGGCATTTGTCTGTTTCCCAAGCTATAATCAGGTTTTATAGAAACTATACTAACCTTTTTGGGGAGCACATGCAATTTACACTTTTTATAATTTTTAAGGTATAGATAATGCCATAATTTATAAACTTGAAGCTAATGAAATAAGACTTTTCATTGTAATGATAATGTATTTTTCGGACTAGAAGATGCTCCTTACCATAAGATGCACCCTAGGCAGCAAAAAAAAAATAGAAAAAATATTTGTCCTACTTTTTGAAACTGTCCCTTGTGGTATCAAGTGGAGGGGTCATTAGCACTAATTTTAATGTAATAAGGTAGAATAGGAAAATAAAACAATCATTAGTGTTTCTCTATAGTGTGTGTTATACACACAGAGCTCTGCTACATGCACATTTACACAGCTCTGCTACATGCACACTATATGTTACCACATCCTGTAGTTCTTGATCAGGAGTTGAGCACTAAAGGACTTACTACTTAATTAACTGAAGGATCTTACAGATCATGTCATCAGTCACATGACCTGAAAAGGTCCTGAAATTACTAGCATAAAAGATCTTTCAGCTGCTCAACACCTGCAACTTCCACCTGTTCAGGTCCAGGTAGCTTCCTCTCCTGCTCTGAACAGATCCCACAGATCAGTGGTCGGCAGTAGGAGAGAGAGCAGCTCTCTGATCAGGGAGGACGTGGTGTCAGTGTTTGCATCCATCACAAGACGCTGCCTCTGGGCTATAAGACACATACACTTATTAGCAGGAATTTTTCTTGTTAAAAAGAGAGTCTGAAAAATACGGTAATCATTTTTCTTGTGGCGTCATACCTGTTCGTTTTCCATATGTGAACTGTATCTTCATCTTTGATTTCATATTTCTCTGCTTGCTCATCCAAAAAGTCAAAAAAATATTTAACAGCTGGAGGTACCACTTGATTGGAATTAAGGACACTGTGAAAGAAGTTATGTACAAATTGCTGCAGCGTACCCTAATTGAGAAAAAATAATAATTAGCTACTGATGACCTCATACTAACCTACTCTGCTAGAAAACAACTG
This sequence comes from Anomaloglossus baeobatrachus, assembly GCF_048569485.1. Lineage (NCBI taxonomy): Eukaryota > Metazoa > Chordata > Amphibia > Anura > Aromobatidae > Anomaloglossus > Anomaloglossus baeobatrachus. Next base: position 346,486,844 of record NC_134356.1, on the reverse strand, counting down.
CACATAAAGCAACTTTACCTTGACAGACAGTAGCCTTGTCAAATAGATTTCCGTTATGGCCTTTGTCTGTTCTTTCGCCTTCATACTTCCCCTTTTAGATTTACCTTCATCAACTTCATCTGTTGGACGTACAAGATGCCATACCTTGTTTTCATCTTCTAGTAGAGCATGCCCTAAATAAAAGGAAGACATTTTTTTTTTTTTTTAAGAGACAAGTTTTAGAAATACCTGCAGAAATCTTTTCTCGGTCATAGCAACTAGTTTTGCAGAACAGTTTAAGAAATAAAAGCTGAGCTGTGACTGGTTAGTACAATGTTCAGGTTTAAACCAATGAAGAAATGTGCTTTCTTCTGTTATTTCCTTGCTCTTTGGCAGGGAAAATATACAAGATGGAGAAACATTTATGTACATAAATGAACCATGTGTCATTCGCTATAACTTTTCTAAGCTTTATGCTTAGTCGTAAAATGGCGAGTTGATGGCCACCTGAAAATAAGTTGGGGAACCATTAGATTAGTAGGGTGTACTTGATCACACATTTCTTTCACTCTGCTGAACATATTTTAGCCTTAAGGCCCACTTAAAAATTTTGAATTTTTATACCTCTTGGCTATTAAGCTGGACTGGCTGAGCAGGACACTTTCTATACCTACTTGTTTGTTCAGTTTGCACAATTGCCATAGACGTTTTCAGGGAACAGTGACCCTATGGGTGTCACCTGCTAAAGGTCTGAGAAGTGGGTGGCCATCATGCTCCATACCCTTCTGTAAACCATGCCCTCTGGAAAAGTCAACCTTCGAATTGAAGTTCCAACAGATGCATGGGCAGCAGCCTATACATATGCAGAAACATATGGACTGTTTCTAAGTGTTGGCAAAGGAGGTGAATGGTCCTCAAACCCTGTAGGGTCTTCTAGCTTAGTCTAGAGTGTTGAGAAATAAAGCCATTATCCTTTAAAATCGGGCGTGTAATAGCCTGCACCATTTAAGCACTTTTTATGTCGCACACTACAGTCTCTATAGTATTTGGGATATCAATAATAATAAATAAAATCTTTCTAAAATGAGAAATTATTTACCAGTAACCATATCGACTGAGATCTAAATACTGCTGTACTAGTCATTCAACAATTCAGATAAGGTTTTATAACAAACGTACTTTCTCCTGGGAGGTCTTGGTGATTTTCTTCCTGCTGCTGAGAAATTCCAATTCTTGATAAAATAAGTGTGGCATTGTCTCTTACCTGTGAATATAATTGCAATATTTTGAAGTACTATTAAGTGAGAGACATTTATCATCTGTACATAATCACTTCAGTAAAATGAAAAACTATTCAAATTCTAACTTTTCTTCAATTTTAATTTATTTAGTTTATGCACTTCACAAACACCCAGCATTATAAGTAAAACATGCTTACATTGTAATGCATTAGTGTATTAATCCGTTTCCATCTGCCTTCTTTCTGGGATGTTAAATCCAAATCGGACAGTATTTGTGCTGTTGAGCCTGGTCTCCATTCTAAAAGAAAAGCAGCGGCACACAAATTACATAGGTTTCCTCTTGAATACCATAAGATACACACACCGGTATCTTTATTTGCTTAACATATTTGGAAAAAATACACAAAAAGGTATGTATAACACAAGACAGTGAATCAGCTTGAAATGGAGTTACTGAAGACAAAATTGTAAGCTTTGTTACATTGATTAAAATTAGGTTTGCCAACTATTTTCGTTAGGATTACGACCTTATTGGTTGTATTATGTAACACATTTGCTTTAGCAGCGCACTGTACTGCATAAAGGCTATACACTGCTGTTACAGTCAGGGCCAGAAATATTTGGACAGTGACACAAGTTTTGTTATTTTAGCTGTTTACAAAAACATGTTCAGAAATACAATTATATATATAATATGGGCTGAAAGTGCACACTCCCAGCTGCAATATGAGAGTTTTCACATCCAAATCGGAGAAAGGGTTTAGGAATCATAGCTCTGTAATGCATAGCCTCCTCTTTTTCAAGGGACCAAAAGTAATTGGACAAGGGACTCTAAGGGCTGCAATTAACTCTGAAGGCGTCTCCCTCGTTAACCTGTAATCAATGAAGTAGTTAAAAGGTCTGGGGTTGATTACAGGTGTGTGGTTTTGCATTTGGAAGCTGTTGCTGTGACCAGACAACATGCGGTCTAAGGAACTCTCAATTGAGGTGAAGCAGAACATCCTGAGGCTGAAAAAAAAGAAAAAATCCATCAGAGAGATAGCAGACATGCTTGGAGTAGCAAAATCAACAGTCGGGTACATTCTGAGAAAAAAGGAATTGACTGGTGAGCTTGGGAACTCAAAAAGGCCTGGGCGTCCACGGATGACAACAGTGGTGGATGATCGCCGCATACTTTCTTTGGTGAAGAAGAACCCGTTCACAACATCATCTGAAGTCCAGAACACTCTCAGTGAAGTAGGTGTATCTGTCTCTAAGTCAACAGTAAAGAGAAGACTCCATGAAAGTAAATACAAAGGGTTCACATCTAGATGCAAACCATTCATCAATTCCAAAAATAGACAGGCCGGAGTTAAATTTGCTGAAAAACACCTCATGAAGCCAGCTCAGTTCTGGAAAAGTATTCTATGGACAGACGAGACAAAGATCAACCTGTACCAGAATGATGGGAAGAAAAAAGTTTGGAGAAGAAAGGGAACGGCACATGATCCAAGGCACACCACATCCTCTGTAAAACATGGTGGAGGCAACGTGATGGCATGGGCATGCATGGCTTTCAATGGCACTGGGTCACTTGTGTTTATTGATGACATAACAGCAGACAAGAGTAGCCGGATGAATTCTGAAGTGTACCGGGATATACTTTCAGCCCAGATTCAGCCAAATGCCGCAAAGTTGATCGGACGGCGCTTCATAGTACAGATGGAGAATGACCCCAAGCATACAGCCAAAGCTACCCAGGAGTTCATGAGTGCAAAAAAGTGGAACATTCTGCAATGGCCAAGTCAATCACCAGATCTTAACCCAATTGAGCATGCATTTCACTTGCTCAAATCCAGACTTAAGACGGAAAGACCCACAAACAAGCAAGACCTGAAGGCTGCGGCTGTAAAGGCCTGGCAAAGCATTAAGAAGGAGGAAACCCAGCGTTTGGTGATGTCCATGGGTTCCAGACTTAAGGCAGTGATTGCCTCCAAAGGATTCACAACAATATGGAAAATAAAAATATTTTGTTTGGGTTTGGTTTATTTGTCCAATTACTTTTGACCTCCTAAAATGTGGAGTGTTTGTAAAGAAATGTGTACAATTCCTACAATTTCTATCAGATATTTTTGTTCAAACCTTCAAATTAAACGTTACAATCTGCACTTGAATTCTGTTGTAGAGGTTTCATTTCAAATCCAATGTGGTGGCATGCAGAGCCCAACTCGCGAAAATTGTGTCACTGTCCAAATATTTCTGGACCTAATTGTATATCAAGGTGAATCTAGTATTGATGAACATTAGTTATACAGTCAGGATATTACTTTCACTGCTTCCAAATAAAGAAGCTGGTACTTTACTGCTGTAGGCTCTTATACTGAATGTTTGCATTGTAGCTATGATGTAAGTTTACAGCAAAACCTGGGTACCAGGAAAGTGCTTTTCCACCTACTGGTTGGATATTATAGAGTAGGAGGAGCTGGATAAATTGAGATATATATATATATATATATATATATATATATATATATATATCTATATATATATAATTGCCTTATTCTGTCTGTCTGTCTGTCTGTCTGTCTGTCTGTCTGTCATGCTCCAAAATTGTGTCCTTTCGGTGACACAAAGCTGATTGGCCGCTGGGCTCGCCATGGCCCCGCCCCCCCACACCGATTGGCCGCTCGCCCAGGCTGCGCCCCCACACGGATTGGCCAGCCGCTCGCCCAGGCTCCGCCCCCCCCACAGATTGGCCTCTCGCCTCGGCACCCTGCAGGCATTGGCAATTCGGCCACGCCACGCCCCGCCCCCCTCACGCAATACACGCTAGCTCTGGCCCCGCCCCCTCCCTCCCCCCGCGCATTCCCCGAACTGACACGGCTGTCACGGAGGTGAGTACTGTACTCCCCCCCCCCTCCCCCCCCGCGCATTCCCCGAACTGACACGGCTGTCACGGAGGTGAGTACTGTACTACCCCCCCCACCCCCCTCCCCCGGCCCCCGCTCGCACGGGAGTGGGGGCATGGTTATAAGCGCATCAAGGTCCTGCTGCAGCGGAAGATCCACACGCACACACATAACAGCACACACACAAACACAAACATACACACACATCAGATCACACTCACTCTCACACACACACCTCACACACACCTCACATCGCATCCACACACTCACAGCATCCGGCGATATCGCTTGCTTCTCGGCCTTGATACTGTGCTGTTGTGATCTTCCAGGACCTGACGGAGGATCACATGGCCAGAGGCATGTGGTATGTCCGGATGCTGTGAGTATCAGCGCGTATGTGCGATATCGTCAGTGTCTGTGTGTGTGAGTGGATGCGATCGGGTTTGTGTGAGTGGATGCGATCGGGTGTGTGTGAGTGGATGCGATCGGGTGTGTGTGAGTGGATGCGATCGGGTGTGTGTGAGTGGATGCGATCGGGTGTGTGTGAGTGGATGCGATCGGGTGTGTGAGTGTCGGCAGAGGAGCACGGCGTGCTGGAGGAGGCTGGGAGCAGAGAGGCTGATCATGGGGAAGGCTGGGAGGAGAGAGGCTGATGCTGGGGGAGGCTGGGAGGGGGAGGCTGATGCTGGGGGAGGCTGGGACGAGGGAGGCTGATGCTTGGGGAGGCTGATGCTGGGGGAGGCTGGAAGGAGAGAGGCTAATGCTGGTGGAGGCTGATGCTTGGGGAGGCTGATGCTGGGGGAGACTGGGAGGGGAAGGCTGATGCTGAGGGAGGCTGGGAGGAAGGAGGCTGGGAGGAGAGAGGCTGATCCTGGGGAAGGCTGGGAACGGGAGGCTGATGCTGATGGAGGCTGGAAGGAGAGAGGCTGATGCTGGGGGAGGCTGGAAGGAAAGAGGCTGATGCTGGTGGAGGCTGATGCTTGGGGAGGCTGATGCTGGGGGAGGCTGGGAGCGGAAGGCTGATGCTGAGGGAGGCTGGGAGGCGGAGGCTGGGAGGAAGGAGGCTGGGAGGAAGGAGGCTGGGAGGAGAGAGGCTGATCCTGGGGAAGGCTGGGAATGGGAGGCTGATGCTGGGGGAGGCTGGAAGGAGAGAGGCTGATGCTGGTGGAGGCTGATGCTTGGGGAGGCTGATGCTGGGGGAGACTGGGAGCGGAAGGCTGATGCTGAGGGAGGCTGGGAGGGGGAGGCTGGGAGGAGAGAGGCTGATCCTCGGGAAGGCTGGGAAGGGGAGGCTGATGCTGAGGGAAGCTGGAAGGAGAGAGGCTGATGCTGGGGGAGGCTGGAAGGAGAGAGGCTGAGGTTGGGAGGAGAGAGGCTGATGCTGGGGAAGGCTGATGCTGAGGGAGGCTGGGAGGGGAAAGCTGATGCTGGGGAAGGCTGGGAGGACGGAGGCTTGGAGGAGAGAGGCTGATCCTGGGGAAGGCTGGGAGAGGGAGGCTGATGCTGGAGGAGGCTGGAAGGAGAGAGGCTGATGCTGGCGGAGGCTGATGCTGGGGGAGGCTGGAAGGAGAGAGGCTGATGCTGGTGGAGGCTGATGCTTGGGGAGGCTGGGAGAGGGAGGCTGATGCTGAGGGAGGCTGGGAGGAGGGAGGCTGGGAGAGGTAGGCTGAGAGAAGAGAGGCTGATGCACACACACACACACACACACACACACACACACACACACACGCGCGCACTGCACAACACACCACACACACACACACACACACACACACACACACACACACTGGGAACCACAAACAACTGCCCTACACAGACACCCACACACACAGACAACGCTGCACACACACAACACCCAACAGACAAACACCGCGGCACACACAAATATACGCACATACCGCACAACACACACATTGCACAAAACATACCTCCCCCCAAAACACACCACACACACACAAACCGCGCAACACACACACAACGCTACAGACACACAGCGCTCCACAAACAACGCAACACACGCAACACACATACAACACCGCTCTCACCCCCCGTCACACCCAGACAACACCCAGAACATCTACAGCGCCTACACAAACACTTGGTAACTACACACAACAACATCTCTCTCTCTCTATATATATATATATATATATATATATATATATATATATATATATATATATAACAAAAATCATACATGAACTACACAATACGTAAATTCTAGAATACCCGATGCGTAGAATCGGGCCACCTTCTAGTATATATATATATATATATATATATATATATATATATATATATATACATACTTATGATAAAATATTCAGCATATCTTATGACCTATTGCCTGAAAGGTCTACTTTTTCAAGGATGAGGATTTCAGCCGGCCTTCTGATCAGTAAATGAAAGTATTCCTTACAATACACAGGAAAGAAAAGGCACCAAAGGTGGTGAAGAAACAGATTATTGATGGCAAAACTCCTTCACCTAAATAACCAGACAAGATTCAGGCAACTGACATAAAATGGTATCTATGCATAACAACAACGATATGTGTGTCCTTCAGCAACAGTTCATTGATCTTGCTTCCTATAATGAGGCAACTTTACCCCATTTTTGCTCTAAAAGAAAGCAGGTCAATCAGACCTTCACAAACAGGAAAATATGTAAATAAGGACAGCAGAGCTTAGCCAAATAAATGCTAATTGTACAAAGCTAATCCTAATCCTTGCACTCACCTATTGCCAAGCTGTCAGCTTTTGGTCTGTGTGAATACGGAAGGTTTTTGTAAACCTGTTCAACTATTTTTTCCTTGACTTGTGTGATTGTATCACAGTTTAATACTTTCACTGGCACAGGCTCCAAACCTTCATCTTGAACAATGACATTAACAGTCTGGGAAAAAAAGATGATTATTAATTACACTAATATATTATTGCCATATTCCTGCTAAATTCTTTATGCATTATTTTCCAGAGATGTAATGGAATCACAGTATATATTTCTAGGAAAAAATCCATATTTTGGGACAATCCAGCTGGATTTGTGTTCAGATCTCTGTTCATATGTGCTCATCGTCTCGTTTTATCTATTATGTCTGCACAACAGATAAATCGAATTAGGGTCCTGTGAAGTCCTGAGTAAATCAGAAGCAGAGGAGTCCCATATATCTATCTGTAATATTATATAATATAAATACCGTATATACTGGCGTATAAGACGACTTTTTACCCCCTTAAAATAATGGCTACAGTGGGGGGTCGTCTTATACGCCGGATATACGGGGGGGGGGGGGGGTGTATGTACACTGCAGCGTCCAGGGGAGGTGGGGGCAGCAGCTCTGGAGCACAGGGGAACGCTGCGGGCTGCATCCTTTGATCTCCTGCACCCGCTCATATAATATGCACAGCCGCTGTCCATCTCCAATGGTGCTGAAATTGCACGCAGTGAGGGGCTGGGGCAGCGGTGCATATTATATGAGCCTGCGTCCCAGTGTGATCGCACATGTCCCCCATGTGTTAGATTTGGCCCCCAGGCTGCTGCTCATTCTAAAATAAAAAAGCTTTACTTACCCCCTCCAGCGTTTCTCCCCGTGTCCCTGCTTCCACTGTGATCAGGCAGAGATCTCAGCCTGCTGTGCCGATCACATGACCGCACTGACAACCAGGAAGTGGAAGAACAGAAGCACGGAGCCAGACAGGAGGGAGCTCAGCGCTGCAGGAGGTAAGGAAAGAGGGTTTTATTTTACTTTGGGCAGCAGCCTAGGGGCCATATCTGACACAGGGGGACTTGTGCGATCTATATAGGGGCCATGGGCAGCACTATGGGGGCGATATCTAACACAGGGGGACTTGTGCCCATTATGGGCCCCGGTGAGCTGCTTCTAACCCCCCCAGATGTATGCCCTGCCAATCCCCCCCCGCCGATGCCGCGGGTGCTGTACCCGCCGAGCCGCGGGTGCAGGCCCCACAGAGCAGCAGAGTTGTGTGTATTTGTCTGTATGTAGCAGAGTTGTATGTGTTTGTCTGTATGTAGCAGAGTTGTACGTGTTTGTCTGTATGTAGCAGAGTTGTACGTGTTTGTCTGTATGTAGCAGAGTTGTATGTGTTTGTCTGTATGTAGCAGAGTTGTATGTGTTTGTCTGTATGTAGCAGAGTTGTATATGTTTGTCTGTATGTAGCAGAGTTGTGTGTGTTTGTCTGTATGTAGCAGAGTTGTGTGTGTTTGTCTGTATGTAGCAGAGTTGTATGTGTTTGTATGTAGCAGAGTTGTATGTGTTTGTCTGTATGTAGCAGAGTTGTATGTGTTTGTCTGTATGTAGCAGAGTTGTGTGTGTTTGTCTGCATGTAGCAGAGTTGTGTGTGTTTGTCTGTTTGTAGCAGAGTTGTGTGTGTCTGTTTGTAGCAGAGTGTAGTACCATTGTTTCAGTCCAGTTGTGGCTTTATACAGCAGGGAGGAGCATTCCTTGCTGTACTAAGTGAACATTGGAGCGATTGATCTGTCAATGGCCCTTTAAAAACATATTGTACGGCTCTCGCGGAATTAAAATTAACATGTTGCAATCAAAGCAGACTTTTTTTCATTTGGGAGCGGGGTAGTCTTATACAGTGAGTATATCCCAAATTCTATATTTTTAGGGCAGAAGTTGGGGGTCGTCTTATACGCCCAGTCGTCTTATACGCCGGCATATACGGTATGTACGCGGTCCTGTCTGTCATTCCGGGTGCTCACTCCACGTCTGCGGTAACCTTGCGACGCTTGCTGTTGGGTCTGGTTGCCAGGGTAGCAGTACCTAGGCTGCTGACACACAGCGTGCTTTTCAACCACCGGGGCGTGGAGAGGGCCGTGACATACCCGGAGTGATGGATGGGTCCGCGTCAGCAATGGGGAGGGATTTGGATATACGTCAGCATATACATTGGAATGGCGATCCGGGAGCCGCGTTACGGTGGGGGTGGGCCGGATATACGTCACCTGACACATGGGAAGGAGTCCCGGGTTCCGCGTCACTGTGAGGGCGGGCCGGGCATATGTTACTGCACACATGGTGAAGGAATCCCGGATACCGCGTCACTGTGGGGGCGGGCCGGGCACACGTCATTACACAGATATGAATGAGGTTCCGGTTTCCACCATATAAAAAGGCGCTCTTTTCAAAAACACATACACACGTCCCCTGAAGAAGTGGGAAAAGCGCGTCGGGACAGAGGACGGGCACACCATTCACCATCATTGTCAGGTCAGTGTATCTATTCATTGCCGGAGTGACTTCACTTAATTGGGGAAGCTTATGGTCGGTGATTATACTGCCATGTTGCCTGTCGGCTGAAGTATAACAGAATTAATTAGGCTTCACTGGGATATATGATATATGAATGCCGAATTATTGGTTGAGCTCAAGCAGAAACTTTTGTGGACCAGGGCTTCTGGTAAACAGTTGAATGATAGTTTTGATCTTATCCCCAATTATACCTGTACACCCACCGTGTATGGTGGGAAGTTGATATTGAAGTTCATTTTAAAAAATATCTTCAGTACTGGAGAAGGAACTGTGTGTTCTCGGCATTATGGAGATCACTGGGACAATATTGGTATGTAGCTACGTCCAGTGTGATGAGGAAGTTAAGATCTCTGCTTGATACAATTGATTGTTAATAATTTTATGCGATTTAATAAAGTTGAGTCTTTTTAGGTCAAACACCGTCCCTTTGAGTTCTTGGTGGTTATAAATTATTGTTGGTGTAAAACCTAAGCATGAGGTTAATGGTTTTTGGACAAGTGACGTATAAATCACACAGAGTTAGAAATATTTGGCTTTTGGGTGAAATTTCAGTTTTATCCTAAAATACACTAACCTTTCCAGGTCTCTAAAATTTTGGATGCACACGTCCAACTGTTCGACATTTTAGTACTTTTAGCACAACTTGCTGTTCTTCAACAAGAAACTTCATGGCAAAATTAACAGGTGTTTGATCCATGAATTGCCCAAAAAATTTCAGGTTTCAGTTATAATTGGTATTTAAACAGTCCTCCTCATCATGCTAGTCACATTTTGACATCATGAGACTAAGAGGACACCTAACAATTGTTTAACAGTACATCACAATTGCAAGGTTTCAAGCAGATATTCTTAAGACAGAAGTAGAAACTGAGCTTTGAGTGTCACAGAGTGTCAACAGCAGGCTGCAACAAAGATACAGAGAGACTTGAAGAGTCCTAGAAAGGCATAGAAGTGGACGTCCTTTGGCCACATTCCACACTGATAAGCGCTTCATTGTGAACAATGCTCTTCGGAACTGGATGATGAATGCCACACAACTCCAGACACATTTAAGACCCAAGTGTCACATCAGACCATTCAAAACGGTCTACATCAGCATAGTCTGCATGCTAAACGACCTACATGGGTACCTGACCACTCCACCAGGCATAGGCTTCATCATCTTGCATGGGCCAGGGAGCATCTATGCAGGACAAGGGACCAGTGGTCCTCAGTGCTGTTCAACGATGAATGTCAATTCACACTGAGCAGAAATGATGGCTTCTAAGGATGTTGGAGATGTCAAGGAGAGCTCTATGCATAGGCCACTTATCACCAGACAAGCCTTTGCTGGTGTTACAGTATGGGAAGATTCTGTTTAGTCAATACTGAACTGTCCGAGACTTTGTAATTGGTACAGTGACAAGCTCCTACTACCTGAATAACAATCCAGTCATTGTGCCTCTGCATGAACAGCATGGACAACAATGCTAAAGCTCATCATTAGGGAATGGCTGCTGGAGATTGGAGTACCTCAAACGGAGTGGCCTGCACTTTCTCCAGCCCTGAATCCTATAGTCCTATAGAAAATATGGGATCAACTAAGTTGCCGAGTAGAGGCTCATTACTGAGTACCCCAGAACCTTAATGACCTGAGGGCCGCCCCTTCAAGAAGAGTGGGATGCCATGCCCCAGCAGACAATAACTTTACTTGTGAACAGCATGAGACGTTATTGTCAAGCTGTAATTGATTGTCAAGGTCACATGACAAGTTATCCAGACACTGACATTTATTTGGGCGGGTACACTCACCACTGTTGTTGGCTTTTGTTTCAATAAATTGTTTGAGATGAGGAATTTAACTGTTGCATATTTATACTTAAATGCCCTACTGTCATGATAAAATATCACTGCAGCATGAACTTTTTATGGTTTCCATAACTTTCATCCAAGCTAAATGTCCCTAACATTTTGTTAGTAGTGTATATAGAGCTGTATTTTTTTTTATTTTTTTTTTAGAACGGAAAAAAGAAATGCGTGCAGGGCTTTGGTTTCCACTCTAAACAGCCGAAACTAGACTTTACCAATACACATCACTAAAGCCCCTCTGATAAACTCCATGTATTTGTTCTAAACGAAACAGATAAATGGGCATATGAATGGAGGCATAAATATAATAGAGATATATAGATCTGCATAGACAATTCTATACCATCGGCGTACAGCCAACTAAAAAAAAAAATCACAAGTAGTAATTTCCCACTTTTGTCAACTTAAAGAGCACCTGTCATCAGGATTTTATACCCCAAACTAATGACGTGTAAGTAATGGTGCTGTAATGCTGATAAACTCACTACATTTCTTGTCCAAATCTATTTTGCTGTTTCAGAGAAATCCATAGTTGTGATTGCATGCTAATGAGCTGCAAGTGCAGCAGGGTGGGCACTGTACTTACAGCTTTCCTACCTCTTTGTAATTTATGCCATCTGCCTACCTCCTATCTATGACAGGACACTGAAATGGAAGCCACCTGTCAATCAGAGACCGGAAACAGGCAAGTGAGTGGCAAATAGGGAGAGAGGCAGGAAAGTTGTGAGGGTCCACCCCACTGCACAGACAACACCGCATACAAATTCAACTATGAATTTCTCTGAAACAAACCCCCCCCCCAAAAAAACATATTTCTACAAGAAAGGTGAGAATTTACTTTGCATTAAAGCACCCTTACATACACGTCCTTAAGTTGGGGATGAAATTCCTGATGACTGGTTCTTAAGAGTGTCGCTTAGCATTCCTGAGTTACAACTGTAGATTGTGGAGAGGGTGGCATGCTTGTTTCCGCAGCCAGACACTGGTTCGTGAGAAGTATACCACACAGAGGAATTTATACATTTTGCACACATTTACTGCAATCAGAAAAAATAGGATCCAATCAAATGGTAATAAAAGCATAAGTCTTTTTTCCCCCTAAATTTTAGGCATTTTATACACTTACTTGTTCTTAGTGGTGACATTTTGATGAAAACTTCTATTGAAGAGTGAAATAACATTTTTAGAGCTACTCTTACTGCCATCTCGAGCCATTCTGTAAGATTAGAGATCTAATTCTCCCTGGGGTTGTTATCCAGGATGATTGCTTTGGTCACCAGAACAAACCCACTATGCAGTCTGAGCAATTGTATCTATTCATTTACAAAAGAGGCCACTTACCAACTGTGAGTATTCAACATCATCCCCCAGTAATCCAGTATCATTCAGGGTGTATTTGGCTTTAATTTGCACAGCATCCACAGGGCCCTTCTCCACTTGGTGCTTGATTGCCTTGAAGAGTTTGTATAGATGTTCACCAGCTGTGTCCTGCATTTGAAATAAAAAGAGAAACATGTCCGCTAAATGGATCAAGGAATAGCTTTTAATGATGTTGTTAACATCTGAAATCCCCATCCCCAGTGGAAACTATTCTTTGTCCATGCATGAGCAGAGGCTGCTTTATGATAGCTAAAGAGGAAGCCAAATCTTTAATACTGCCGCTAAATTGGCATGGGCAAAGCAATATAACTCACTAAAGAGCAGCATGTCCTGAGGGCTGACATATGCAAAAACTCAACTACCTGACCTTCCCAACTGGCTGCATTGTATTAGGGACATAGAAGCATTACCTACCTTTAGGTACTGATACAAACAAATAGACATCCAGTTTGAAAGCATTCTCTCCACGACGGTTTCTGATCTGAAAATATGAGAGAGGATGTGATGAACTAATATGTTCTTAGCTAATGTATCACAATTAGATGAACAAAGGTATATAGTAGAAGGAAAGACTCACAAGCATAGTTACAAGAAAAAACAATGTTCTAGAAAATGATCAAACCCCACAAAACAACCCAAACAAAAACGCACTGTGTGAATTGGATTTTAGAAATCTTATTTATTTCGCTGCTACTATAAAACACATTTTTTCTGCACATAAAATAGCTACGTATGAACATATCCTTAACACACACAGCTCATATACAGGAAACCTACCCCTCCCTTCCCTAATCGGTGTATCTAACTCTTCAGATTCAGATCCAAAAATAAATAATCCATCATATTTTTATAAAGACATTTTTAACATTTTATTGCTAGAAATCTGCAGTGTTGGTGCATAACAGCCTTTTCCTAAACCTAATTTGTGAAAACTGAATGCACTTTTAGGAAATAGGCACAATGTAAAATTATGGCAGGTAGTTCATTAGTCTGATGCCAAACCAAGCAGGTAAAGTGCTTAACCCTTATCATAGAATATGGCTTATGCAGTGATTATAAAACTGTAGTTTGCTTTACCTCCTCAGCATCAGTTTGGGATTCTTGGCCACATACTGCTCCATCAGCTCCACAAATAAGGTTCTCATGATATCTGTGTAGTACTCCAGTTTACCGTGCAAGGCAATTGTAAGCAGGGAGGCAAAATAAAGCTTCTCTCTGGCAGAAAAGTCCTTCTGGCTTTCAAGGGTGTGGATAAACTAAAAAAAAAAAAAGAAATCTATATAATAAAACCCCTAACATCCCAAAAGATTGCTTCACTGTTTGCTATGTTTCGATCATGGAGAATCTTTATATATAATTATATATATATTATATATATATATAATATATAATATATATTATATATATATATATATATATATATATATATATATATATATATATATATAATGTATAATATATATAATATATATATATATATATATAATATATATATATATATATATATATATATATATATATATATATATATATATATATATATATATATATATATATATATATATATATATATATATATATATATATATATATATATAAAATTATATATGTATTATATATAGAAGTTATATTCTCCCTGTAGTAGCTCACTTCCAGTCATCTGGGAGGTATATGGATGTGTATGCCATACGGGAGCTAAAAGTGAACCAACCTATCACGTTCATAAACACTATTTACCTATGTATGTTTGGGTAATTTGCAGGTAAACAGCATTTAAAGCCTGTGTAGGCAGCTTACTGGAACAATGTCTACAGGGAGAAAACTAAAGTTATATTTTCCCTGCACCTGCTTCCTTCCAGTCATTTGGGCAGTGCAGAGAGCTGGTAGTCACCACTTACTAAACAATGAGCATGCTGGAATCATTCCTAGTGCACCTTGAATAACAACCTGCTCATCAACTTACGTGCAAGGGCAGGGAGTCAATCCGAGGAACAATTACAGCAGAGTTCATCATGTAATATCGAGTGACTATAATCGCTCCCTACACCACCAAAAGATTATAACCACTACCCACACTAACCTAATGACTCGGTGATGAGTATAACTGCTCCCTGTTACCGGACCCAGTGACTGAGCAGTGACTACAACCACTCCCTGCACAGGCCCAATCACTGAGCAATGACTATAACCATTCCCTGCACCAACCCAGTGCCTGGAATTGAGCAGCTGCAGGAAGAATATAGCTTTATTTTTTCCCTGTAGCCGCTGCTCCAGTACGGCAGTTATACATACTTTAAACACTATGTACCTGCAGATTACTACCATATCTGCAGGTAAGGTGGCAGGCTTCCTTTAAACATAGCCCCAAAATTCAGTATACATTATTAACTTTATTATTTATTACAGGAATTAAAAAATAAAATAAAATCTGGTAAATAACAGATTAGTATAAGGAGACTGATTTGAAAAATAAAAGCACTGATCATCTGCTTTATATAGTCATTGCAAAAAGTGTTGTGACCCTTGAAATTGTAACAGAACATGAAGCATTTCTCCCAGAAAAATTATAGCAATTACACGTTTTGTTATATACGTTTGTTTTCTTTGTGTGTATTGTAACAACACAATAATTTTACACAAAAAAAAACAAAATGGGCTGGACAAAACTGTTGGCATGCTCAACAATATTTAGTTGTACACGCTTTGGAATAAATAACTGCAATTGCCTTGTATAAACATCAACAAGCTTCTTACACCCCTCAATTGGAGTTTTGGATCCCGCTTTTGCAAACTGCTCCAGGTCTCATATTTGAAGGGCGCCTTCTATCAAGAGCAATTTTAAGATCTATGCAAAAGTATTTAATGGGATTTAGATACAGACTCCTTGCTTGCCAATTCAGAACTCTCCAGCACTTACTTTTCATCCATTTCTGGTGCTTCTTGAAGTATGTTTGGGGTCATTGCCCCGCTGCAAGACCCATGATCTAGGATGCAAACCCAGTTTTCTGACAATGGACATAAAATTACAAACCAAAATCCTTTGGTAATCTTCAGGTTTAATGATCCCTTGCACACAGTAAAAGGCACCCAATGCCAAAGGCAACCGCAAAACATCTTTGAACCTCCACCATATTTGACTATAGGTCCTGTGTTCTTTTCTCTGCAGGCCGCATTCAGTTTTTGGTAAAAGTAGAATGATGTGCTTTACCAAAAAGCTGTACCTTGATCTCATCTGTCTAAAAGACACTTTCCAAGAAGGATTTTGACTTGTTTACATATATTACGGCAAACCAAGTCTAGGTTTTTATGTCTCCGTGTCAGCAGTGAGGTCCTTCTGGTTCTCCTGCCACAGGGTTTAATTTCATTCAAAAGTCGACGGAAACTTCAAGCGGACACTGATGCACCTTGAGCCTGCAGGACAGCTTGAATTTCTTTGAAACTTGATTGGGTCTCCTTATCCACCATCTGAACTATCCTGCGTTGCAGCCTTTCAAGTTTTATCTGCCGTCCACCTCCAGGAAAAATAGATACAGTGCCATGGGTTGTAAACTTCTTGATTAAAAGCTGCACACCGTGAACATCAAGGTCTCTTGAGATAGAGATTGATGATATTTTTCAACAATTTTGGTCCTCAAGCCCTCAGACAGCTTTCTTTTTTTTTATTCCATGTTTAGTGTGGCACACAGACACACTGTGCAAAGATTAAGTCAACTTCTCTCTTTTGATCTGGTTTCACATGTGCTTGTCATATTGTCCACTTCTGTTCCATGCCACAGGTGAGGTTGAACGAGCATCACAGGCTTGAGACAAAGTGGTTTACTCACAATTTTGGAAAG
Source organism: Anomaloglossus baeobatrachus (assembly GCF_048569485.1). Taxonomy (NCBI): domain Eukaryota; kingdom Metazoa; phylum Chordata; class Amphibia; order Anura; family Aromobatidae; genus Anomaloglossus; species Anomaloglossus baeobatrachus. The sequence goes on along the minus strand of NC_134356.1, from coordinate 346,470,391 downwards.
GAGCCAACAATTTTGTCCAGCCCATTATTGGAGTTGTGTGTGAAATTACGACCCACTTGCCTTTTTTTTCCCTCTGTATATATTGGAACAACACAAAAAAAAAAACAAAGGAAATAAACGTGTATAACAAAATATGTTTAATTGCAATAATTTTCTGGGAGAAATACTTCATTTTCTGGAACAATTTCAAGGGTGCCCACACTTTTGGACATGCTTGTATTATGAAGACACGCATGGTTCTACCTTTTGGCTGATACAAAGAAGAACAAGTAACAGGTTAGTACATGGGACTGTTCAAGTGATGACAAACACTACCATCTGCATGCTATGTAGTAATGGATGCAATCCTAAACCCCTAATCTGCTGATAACTAGAAGCTTGATTGGGACACATTTGGACATCCTAGAACTGTAGTTCTCCCCAACAAATTTATGACACCATGATTGTTAGGAAGACAGGAGTAATTGAACAAAGACTAAAGCTGGGTTTACACACTGCAACATCTCAAACGACATCGCTGTAACGTCACCGGTTTTGTGACGCAATAGCGATGTTGTTTGCGATGTTGCAGTGTGTGAATCCTATCAGCGACCTGGCCCCTGCTGTGAAGTTGCTGGAAGTTGCTGATCACTACACGTCGTTCAGGACCATTCCTAGGTCCTTTGTTTCCCGCTGTGCAGCATGACGTTTCAGTGTGTGAATCCTTTTCAGCGACTTTGTTAGCAACTTCCCTTTCAAAAGGCTGCTTATCAACGTCCCCAACAACCAGCTAGGTCGCTCTGCAGGTCCGGATCGCTGGTAAGTTGTTGGCCAGGTTTGCCGGGTTGAACGCTCACCAGAGACTTAGCAGAGACTTATGGAGATCGCTATTGCGTCACCAAACCGGTGACGTTACAGCGATGTCCTTTGCGATGTTGCAGCGTGTAAACCCAGCTTTTGAAATCAAAAATACCTACTTATCAGAGTTGTAATAAAGGCTGATAAAAAGAAAAACAAGTACTGAACTTACAATTGTCAGAAATGATTTGCTGTTGAGGAGGTTGGAAAACTGGTTCAGTGCCTGCTCTACGGTTGGTCTCCTTGCTTCTGGAATATCAAGTTTGCCTGTGATCATAACATCTTTCTCACCATCTTTGGATGGCCAGAAAAACACTCTGTCAGTGTACATTTTATAGTCCAAAACCGGTATTCCAGTGTCATTTACATCATTGGTTTGGTCTTCCATTTCTATCATAAGATCTAAAAAATAAAACCCAGAAAAAAATCAAAATAAAGACACCAAAAAAAACCAAACCTTGGTATAAAAGGATGTTTGCGAGGAAGAAAAGGAGAATAAGTGGTATTTGAATAGGGCAAACTTCAGACATGTAATACTCTGAATATAGGTTACCTTCTTTCTGAAAAGCAAATAATTCTTACCTAAACCAATGAGGTTACATTAGTTTCTTATAATTATTTTTCATTGTAGATAAATGCTATAGAGCATCCTTTTCTCAAGATAATATCAGTTTACCTGTGAATTCTTTCTTGCAGCGATCTCTGACACTTTCTTCTAATCCCTCTAGCTGCTGTTTCACTTTTTCATACTCGCGCTCTGCTTGTTGACTTTTCCTCCTTTGGACAGAACGTCAGATTTCAGATACACAGTGGAAACAATATACTTCATTGCTATTATTGTGGACCCCAAATGGATTTCCCATTAAGGTTCAAATTATGGTCCAACCACAAGTACATGATTACTGGGATGATCAGTCTGGGGAAAACAACAACCCCACGAATAGCCACCCACAAATTAGAATAACACCACCGCAGTTACAAAATTGCTTTCTGCCATATGCCGTTATCAATAAGACTATAGAATGGCCTTGTTAGCAAGGGTATAATGGTACCAATAAATAAATGGTGGCTGTCTGGGGAAGCGGTCAGGTTCCTTTTAAAAGGGCCCGTACGCACCAATCCAGAACTGCTTCTCAGTCTATGTCCGAAAGGCACCAGGTATTTGAGGCACTCTCCCCTTCCTTATGGAAGGTGCCTGGGTAACATGGTCTAGCCTTTAGAGACATGTTGCTAGTTGTCAATTTTCTGGTGCTGTATTGCTGTTCTGTATCACTAATACCCATATACTACTACAGGGATATAAGCCTAAAGCCTTATTTTAAATCAACATATTATAGGTGAATTTTTGCACTTACTTCTAGGTAGCAATATTTATTTTTAACCCTTAAATTTAGCTACTTGTTGGAGAGGATTATGTATTTGTGGAAAACTATAGCGTATTACATTTGTATGAAGATAGCTTGAGACACTACATACCGATAAAAGTAGACAGCAGTCACAATGATTAAGATCATTGGTATGAGGACTACTGGGATAATTATGTGTAAAGGAATTGCCGGGGACTGCCCATATTCTACCTTTCCCAGTATCCATTCCCTGTTTCCGAATCGAACCTATGAAGGAAAAAAGTTTTTCAAATGTATGTCTCTAACACCTTTATTACCAAGAGTCAAGATAGACACATAGAAAACACATGTTTTAAGAGAATGGCCATACCATGAACTCTGGCAGGTTGTCTGTGGTGTCTCTCTTGTGGCGTTTCCTGGGTGCAGGTTGCTCCTCGGGTGGAACACAAAACAAGTCGGTTGCAGTTAAAGTATTTATCTTGCAAGGTTCATCACCAACAAAGGCTTCAGCTTCTTCTATGGTCATGGCAGCATTAAGTTGATTGCCCTGAAAAAAACCCCATCAAGTTAATAGACCAATACACAAACTACACTCTTCCATAAAATAAGACCCATTCAAGGATTGCTAGCCTTATGATGCGTCTGTAAGGAAATACGGACATACTAAATAATTAAAAACTCCAAACTTGACTTGTATGGTGAAAGGAAATAAAATGGGTGGAATAAGTGAGCTACTGCAATGGTCTAAAATTAGCCTTCTATGCATAATTTCCATATATACAATTAGGACTTCAAGTACTGACTGCCTAGAATTATAAATGTAAGTAAAGGAATGATATCAGATAATGGACACTAGGGGGCACCACAAGCAAAATAAACCATTATTAAGTTGCACTTCTTTGTCAGGGAAAGTTTATTATTCATCTTAATTTGATCCAGAGGTTGATTTGTGATAAAAAGCATTACAAAACAAGCGGCAGTGACAGAAAACCTGACACTAGAAAGCAAATCACATGGAAGAGGACTTCACATTGGCAACTAGAAAACAATAATTAAATAATGTATGCACCAGAGTAAGTAGTGAACTTACCTTGGCATTAATGAAATTGTTCACTTGTTTTTGTACACCATCTGTGAAGTTATCAAATGTAGGATCATCCAGATAATTGAAAGAGAGTTCAGTTGTCTGCAGAGGTGTCATAAACCCATCCATTTTAATCATTACAATAACCTCAGAGTTCACGTTATTTTCCAGTACTCGAGGAGAAGAGAATATTATCACTGTGTCACTGACTTTTTCAATGACATCTTGCTTTTCTATCTGTAAAGAATAAAGAAAGAAAACCGCTGACCTCTCAAATATCATAGCGCTCATAAATGAGACGTATTTTTACACATTTATACAGTTAATAGAGCTCAGGAAAAGTAAAATTATTACACTGAAAGGACAAATGAGAATCCTGGGTAATGGCCAACCTGTTTTATAAGTGTGTGTGAATTTGTATACTTAAGCCTAAAAGTAGCATAAAGTCCAGGGAAATAGCAAATTTGAGAATATATATATATATATATATATATATATATATATATATATATATATATATATATATATATATATATATATATATATATATATATATATATATATATATATATATATATATATATATATATATATATATATATATATATATATATATATACACACACACACACACACACACACACACATAGTACAGACCAAAAGTTTGGACACACCTTCTGATTCAATGAGTTTTCTTTATTTTCATGACTCTGAAAATTGTAGATTCACATTGAAGGTATCAAAACTATGAATGAAAACATGTGGAATGAAATACTTAAAAAAGTGTGAAACAACTAAAAATATGTCTTATATTCTAGGTTATTCAAAGTAGCCACCTTTTGCTTTCATTACTGCTTTGCACATTCTTGGCATTCTCTTGATGAGCTTCAAGAGGTAGTCACTGGAAATGGTTTTCCAACAGTCTTGAAGGAGTTCCCAGAAATATTTAGCACTTGTTGGCCCTTTTGCCTTCACTCTGAGGTCCAGCTCACCCCAAACCATCTCGAATGGGTTCAGGTCTGGTGACTGTGGAGGCCAGGTTATCTGGCGTAGCATCCCATCACTCTCCTTCTTAGTCAAATAGCCCTTACACAGCCTGGAGGTGTGTTTGGGGTCATTGTCCTGTTGAAAAATAATTGATGGTCCAACTAAATGCAAACCGGATGGAATAGCATGCTGCTGCAAGATGCTGTGGTAGCCATGCTGGTTCTGTATGCCTTCAATTTTGAATAAATCCCCAACAGTGTCACCAGCAAAGCACCCCCACACCATCACACCTCCTCCTCCATGCTTCACGGTGAGAGCCAGGCATGTAGAGTCCATCCGTTCATCTTTTCTACAAAGACACGGTGGTTGGATCCATAGATCTCAAATTTGGACTCATCAGACCAAAGCACAGATTTCCACTGGTCTAATGTCCATTCCTTGTGTTCTTTAGCCCAAACAAGTCTCTTCTGCTTGTTGCCTGTCCTTAGCAGTGGTTTCCTAGCAGCTATTTTACCGTGAAGGCCTGCTGCACAAGTCTCCTCTTCAGGCTATGTGTCCACGAGAGAATGTTGCTGCGGATTTTTGTGCCTCAAAATCCGCAGCTTTCCCCCAGAATCCGCACCTTAGCATAGCTGCGGATTTGACGCAGATTTGACGCGGATTTCGTTGCGGATTTTGATGCGGATTTTGTCCATTGTACTCTAATGTGTTTCTGAATAAAGCTTTGACTGTTTTGAAGGCAAAAAAAAGTCTCTTTGTGTCATTTCCTGTCCCAACCCTCCTTTCTTCTCCATTATCCATTTTGTTAGCAGTCTCACAGTGTGCTTATACAGAAAAGCTGCGGCCAACACCACTGGGCTCTTACATTCTAACAGGCTGTATATAATAACCCAGTGGTGGTGGCCGCAGCTTATAGCCAAAAAATGTGGTCCCATGTTCCCTTTCACTGTTATTTAAAAAAAAAAAAAAAAAAAATGTGCTCCGCTGTATTTTCACTGTCCAGCCCGATGCAAGCAAGCAACTGGGGGCTGTGCTTCTCAGCGGGATAAGGCTGAAGCATTCTCTGCCCCTCCCGCTGAGAAAAACAGTCCTCAGCTGCCCCTGAAAATGGCGGCTTCATTGTGAAGCGCCATTCTCAGGTGCTGTACCGAGGCTCATTCAGCCGCCCTGATGCATTTGGCTGGCTGGGTAATCTGAAGGGGTTAATGCCAGTTTTCTGCAAACTGGCACTAAGCCCGAGGTTCATAATGTCATGCCTGTGTAGACACGGCCATTATGAACCTCCGTTTGGTAATAAAGAAAAGAAAACACTTTTTGAAAAATTTTATTTGAAATAAAAACACACAAACATCCCTGATTCCCATCTTTATTACTCCCTGAATCCCCCGACGATAATCCATGACAGCTCCGATGTGCACCCGGCTGACCCGGGCACTGGCGTCAGCCGGTCACAGCAGCTGTCAGTGTACGAGATGCTGCACAGCTCTCTTCTGTCTGCTGGGACCGGCTGACGTCCGTGCCCGGGTCACATGAGTGCACATCGGAGCTGATGGGAATCAGGGATGTTTGTGTGTTTTTATTTCAAATAAAATTTTTCAAAAAGTGTTTTCTTTTCTTTATTACCAAACGGAGGTTCATAATGGCCGTGTCTACACAGGCATGACATTATGAACCTCGGGCTTAGTGCCAGTTTGCAGAAAACTGGCATTAACCCCTTCAGATTACCCAGCCAGCCAAATGCATCAGGGCGGCTGGATGAGCCTCGGTACAGCACCTGAGAATGGCGCTTCACAATGAAGCCGCCATTTTCAGGGGCAGCTGAGGACTGTTTTTCTCAGCGGGAGGGGCAGAGAATGCTTCAGCCTTATCCCGCTGAGAAGCACAGCCCTCAGTTGCTTGCTTGCATCGGGCTGGACAGTGAAAATACAGCGGAGCACATTTTTTTTTTTTTTTTTTAAAAAGAATTGTGAAAAAAGAGCTGGGATCCTGTTTTGCCAGCTAAAAGCAAGCAGCCTGTAACTAGCTGCTTTTAGCTGGCAATCCAGAGTCCGGACACAACACGACTACACTGCCACTACTCTACACTACAAAATGGTGAAACTTCCTCTTCCTGCACTATCCTACATCACTTCCTGCGGATTTGTTTGCGAGATCCGCACCAAATCCGCAGGAAAAAGAGCCTGTGGGAACAGACCTGCGGATTTCTTGCGGATTTTACACCTTGCATTGACTTGCATGGGAAAAATCCGCACCAAAATCCGCAACAATAATTGACATGCTGCAGATTTTTCCGCATCAAAATCCGCGGCAAATCCGCCGCGGAAAAATCCGCAGCATGGGCACAGCATTTCCAAAATGCCATTGAAATGGCTTGGAAGTGCTGCTGCTGCAGATTTTCGGCAAATCCGCGGTAAATCCGCGGCAAAATCCGCGGTAAATCCGCAGCGTGGGCACATAGCCTAACAGTCGTTCTAGAGATGAGAAGGTGTGTCCAAACACTGATGTATTTACTTATTATTATCTGGGACTTTAGTCACTTTTTGGGCTTCTTCAACATATAGAGATCCATACATGTAGCAGCAAATAAAGGATCGGCACTCCAAACTTCATAAACGATAAGGAATTTATTCCATAAGTGTTCAGGATACACGCAAAAGGACAGAGAACGCCTTTTCGGCTAATAAGCCCTTTTCAAATAAATATATATATATATATATATATATATATATATATATATTCATGCGAAAATATATATATATGTGTGTATATATGTATATATGTGTGTATATATGTATATATGTGTGTATATATGTATATATGTGTGTATATATGTATATATGTGTGTATATATGTATATATGTATATATGTGTATATATGTATATATGTGTGTATATATTATATATATATATATATATATATATATATATATATATATATTTATTCATTATACACACACACACACACACACACACACACAGACATATATATCCATCCAGAAATAGTAGATTTGAAGCATCACTCCAATGGAAAAATCATATATAATATATGTATGCACATCTCAATTTAGAATATCATCAAAGAGTTAATTTCAGTAATTCAATACAAAAAGGGGAACACATTATATAGAGTCATTACACACACAGTGATCTATTTCAAGTGTTTATATCTGTTAATGTTGATGATTATGGCTTACAGCCAATGAAAATATTATTGTCTCAGAAAATTAGAATAATTACCACAAAACACTTGCAAAGGCTTCCTAAGAGTTTAAAATGGTCCCTTAGTCTGGTTCAGTAGGCTACACAATCATGGGGAAGACTGCTGACTAGACAGATGTCCAGAAGGCAGTCATTAGCACACTCCATAAGGAGAGTAAGCCACAAAAGGTCATTATTAAAGAAGGCAGCTGTTCACAGAGTGCTGTATCCATGCATATTAATGGAATGTTGAGTGTAAAGAAAAAGTGTGGTGGAAAGCACAAGCAATCGGGATAACCGCAGCCATGAGAGGATTGTTAAGAAAAGGCCATTCAAAAATTTGGTTGGAGATTCACAAGGAGTGGACTGCTGCTGGAGTCAGTGCTTTAAAAGCCACCACACACTGATTTATACAGGACACGGATTATTTGGAAATCACGGTCCCAGAGTCTGGAGGTAGAGTGGAGAGGCCACAATCCAAGCTGCTTCAGGTCTAGTGTGAAGTTTTCATAATCAGTGATGGTTTCGGGTGCCATGTCATCTGCTGGTGTAGGTCCACTGTTTTTTTTTTGTTTTTTTTATCAAGACTAAAGTCAGCGCAGCCATCCACCACAAAATCTTAGAGCACTTCATGCTTCCCTTGGCTAACAAGCTTTTTGGAGATGGAAATTTAATTTTCCAGCAGGACTTTGCACCTGTCCACACTGTCAAAAGTACCAATACCTGGTTTAATTACCACAGTATCACTGTGCTTGATTGGCCAGCAAACCCGCCTGACCTAAGTCCCATTGAGAATCTATGAGGTATTGTCAAGAAGAAGATGAGAGACACCAGACCTAACAATGCAGACGAGCCGAAGGCTGCTATCAAAGCAACCTGGGCTTCCATAACACCTCAGCAGTGCCACAGGCTGAACGCCTCCATGCCACGCCGCATTGATGCAGTAATTCATGCAAAAGGAACCCCGACCAAGTTTTGAGTGCATTTACTGTACAGATTTTAACTCAGAAATGTTGGGTTACTAATCATTTTTTCAGCTTGTCTTATATAATATTCTAAGATAATGACTTTTGGGTTTTCATTGGCTGTAAGCCATAATCATCAACATTAACAGAAATAAACACTTGAAATACCGTAGATCCCTCTCTTTGTAATAACTCTATATAATATATGTGTTTCCCTTTTTGTATTAAATTGCTGAAATAAATTAACTTTTTGATGATATTCTAATTTATTGAGATGCACTTGTACACACATACATATACACACGCATACACACACATACATATATATATATATATATATATATATATATATATATATATATATATACACACACACACACACACACACACACATACCGTGTTTCCCCGAAAGTAAGGCCCTGTCTTACATTAATTTTACCCCCAAAAGTCCCACCCTGCCTTACTTTCGGGGGAGGCCTTACATTGGAAAAAAAAAACAATTTTCAACAACATCCCCTGCAGCCTCCCCATTGTTTCACAGTCCGGCATCCACCCCATCCTCCCCCTGCAGCCTCCCCATTGTTTCACAGTCCGGCATCCACCCCATCCTCCCCCCTGCAGCCTCCCCATTGTTTCACAGTCCGGCATCCACCCCATCCTCCCCCCTGCAGCCTCCCCATTGTTTCACAGTCCGGCATCCACCCCATCCTCCCCCCTGCAGCCTCCCCATTGTTTGAGAGTCCGGCATCCACCCCATCCTCCCCCCTGCAGCCTCCCCATACAGTGGTTCTGCCCCCCACTCTGCCACCACACACACTGACACATACGGTACCGGTACAGCCCCACACGGCACTCACACACATATCGTACCGGTACCGTACACACACACACACTGACACATACAGCCCCATACGGCACCCATACACATACCGTACACACACACACAAAGAGAGAGAGAGTTTCGGAACTTACCGTTACTTTCCTTCTGTTTCGATCTCCTCTGCGGTGCCGGACTGACGATTCGGATGCCGGGGACGCTGGACCAATCGGAGCGAGCCTGCAGGCGGTGACGTCGCGGCTGATTCGGCCAATCAGCTGCGAGCCGGCTGACTGGCCAATCACAGCTCGAGCTGATGGCCAGCAGGGAGCCTGTGACGAACAGGCTGATCGGCCAATCAGCATCGAGCAGGAAGGGCGTTGATGGAGCGAGGGAACAGCGGCAGCGGTAAGTTCCTGTACTTTCCCCAGGGACCCCACCCATATGCGGCCATACTGTCCCCAGTGACCACCACCCATAGGCGGCCTTACATTCCCCGGGCCCCCCCCGCTACCCTGCCTTACAATCGGGGGGTGCCCTACATTGGCGGACCCCCCCGAAACCCCCACCCTGCCTTACTTTCGGGGGGGTCCTACTTTCGGGGAAACACGGTATATATACACACACATATATATATACTAGCTGTACTACCCGGCTTCGCCCGGGTTACTAACTGTTAACAAAATGGAATATATTAACAAAAATGTATTCTACTCACAAAAACCACAACACAAATAGATAGAAATGTAATTATTAAAAGGCAAAAACTAAGCTAATAGAAGCTTTTCACAACATATATTTCAACACCACAGATATTCCACACAGATTTAACTAAACTGGCCAAGTAATGTGCTCCGTCTGCCCCTTTCCCCGTCTGCCTGTCTTTTTTCTGCCTGTCTCTATATCTCGGTTTCTTTTTTAGATAGGGGCAAAATTGATTAGTTAATTGGAACGCACGGGGTTAAAATTTCGCCTCACAACATAGCCTATGACGCTCTCGGGGTCCAGACGTGTGAGAGTGCAAAATTTTGTGGCTGTAGCTGCGACGGTGCGGATGCCAATCCCGGACATACAGACACAAACATACACACATTCAGCATTATATATTATATTATATATATTATATGCGTGTGTATAGGTGTAGATAGATTAGATACATATATCTATCCGTGTAGATATAGATAGACCTACCATATTTATACATACACCTAAAGTTAAATTTTGTCTATGTATAGTGCTTAGCATACATAAGTATACACAGACATAAAGGCAAATAAGATTATGTACACAAAAAAGTAATTTTCATAACAAGTTCAAGGCCATGTTGCAAAACGGAGTACACCCCAATGAAAGTGTTAGGAGCGAGTTTAGACAACAAAATTCTAATGACCTGTGGTTGAATGGTTGTTAAATTATTTATTTATAAAACAGGTGTGCAGCAGATAGTTGACCATAAAAGAGTGCTACTTAAAGGGAATCTTTCACCAGGTTTTTGCTGCATCAGCTGAGGGCAGTATAATGTAGAGACAGACATCCTGATTACAAAAATGTGTCACTTACTGAGCTGTTGCTTTCATTTTGATACAATCAATGTTTCTTTGCTGCAGATATAGCAGTTATACAGAGCTCATAAATCTGTTGGACTACCTGGCGGCAGGGCAACTAGTGCTGTAATGATAATCTACTGCTGATTAATCAGTGATTTTATCAAAACTGCATTACGCAGCCCAGTAACACCACTGGAATCAGGATCTCTGCCCCTACATTATGCTGCTTTTAGATTAGGTGGCAAAAACCTGTTGACAGATTCCATTTAAAGGGGCTGTCCAGGTTTGGCACTAAAGTCTGCAGGTACTCTATGACTGCAGACCTGTGAATCCTCACATTGCGCACTGTCAGGATTCTCTGGTGGAGACGGCAAGACCAGACGGTCATGTGACTGCAAGTATACGATATGCATACTTCTGTCTACATTACGACTAAACGGGCACAGCTCACTTAATTCACTTGTATTGAGCGAGGCAATGCATGTCTAATCAGGATGTGGCTGGGAGTATGCATGTCGCAGTAGAGCATACTGACAGCATGCACTGAACATGATTTGAGAATTCACAACTCTACAATCACAGTCACACAGAGTAAGTGCAGACTTTCTTGCCAAAATCTCTAACAAAGAGAACCCCTTCCCACTTCATGCTGTCAGCAATGGCACCATATAGAAGAGAAATGTGACAAGACCCGAGAAACAAAAATAAAAGGCAAAGGCTACAAGCAGATCAGCAACGTTTTAGTTATCAATGAGAAGGATGTAGAAAAAGTGATATAAAAATTTAAACATGTAGCTGCAACCATCTTACAGAGAGGTCCAGGCTAACCATGGAAGTAAACACCTAAACAGGAGTGTCTTCTGATGAGGAGGATTGAAGAAAATGGACATGCAAGTTCACCACAGTTAGCTAAGGAAGTAGAAAGCCAAATAGGCGTATGTATTTCCCGTGACACAATATGGCGGACACTGCAGATGAATGGCATGTACGGGGATCATCCACGAAATAAGCCTCTTCTAAAGCCCATCCACAAAAAAGACCACCTCCAATTTGCATTGACTCGTGCCAAATAAATCTGAAGAATATTGGGACTCTATACTCTCAAGTTATAAGACCAAGATAAAGGTTTATGGAACTTATGGCTTTAAAATGTGTGTATTGCAGTTGTCTGGTAGCTATATTTTATTGATGGCATCATAAATTCACAGATGTTGTGCTCTATATTGAAAGAGAAGATGCTAATTTGTGTCCTTGGTAGATATGCACTTTTCTAACATGACCATAATCTAAAACACACATCTATTCCTTTTCTGAAGAACAGAGTGAAAGTGATTCAGTGGCAAGTATGTCTACTGATCTGAACCCAATCAAAAAAGTTAACTTCATTTTAAAGGAGGTATACTCATTTAGGTTGAGCACTGTAAATATATTTATACAAAATTCTACAGAGAACATAGGGGTTAATCTCCAGCTGATCTCCATTTTCTGCTGGGGAATAACTGGGGTAGTAAGGTCTTAATCCTTTTAGTCCTACTCCAGACAAGGCAGTAGACATAGGACGGTGAACAGGTATAAGTGAACAGGACAGATCTCAAGGATAGCTCTATTAAGGCATATTTGTAACATGATTATTACATTCAGTACAGTCAAGTCAATAATTGAACTGCAAGAATCGTTAGTACAGATGCAAACGAGAGCGAGTCTGGTATATGTTATCACAGCAGCATATTGTCACATTTGTGCAAGTTTCAGTCCTGCACACAGAAAGGAGTATTTCTGCACACTACATCCACTACATCCCATTGCGAGCCATTCAGAGAATGCAAGCAGCTCGCATTGGACTGAGCACCAACTGCACCCGAGCACAGCGATGCTTGCGGAAGTGGATTACATACACACGTGGTCAAAATTGTTGGTTCCCCTCGTTTAATGAAAGAAAAACCCACAATGGTCACAGAAATAATTTATTTATTATTACTTTTATCAGATTAAAGTTATCTATGAAAATGAACAAATGAAAGTCAGACATTGCTTTTCAACCATGCTTCCACAGATTTTTAAAACAGAAATGATGGTACCCTTGAAAATAATGTGACAAAAGGGACATGTTAAATTAAGGTGTGTTAGTTAGCTAATTAGCATCACAGGTGTCTACAATCTTGTAATCAGTCAGTGGGCCTGTATATTGGGCTACAGCTACTCACTGTGCTGTTTGGTGACATGGTGTGTTTCACACTCAACATGGACAAGAGGAAGCGAAGGAAAGAGTTGTCTCAGGAGATTAGAAAGAAAATTATAGACAAGCATGTTAAAGGTAAAGGTTATAAGACCATCTCCAAGCAGCTTGATGTTCCTGTGACTACAGTTGCACATATTATTCAGAAATTTAAGATCCATGGGACTGTAGCCAACCTCTCTGGATGTGTTAGCAGGAGGAAAATTGATGACAAATCAAAGAGACAGAGAATACGAATGGTAACAAAAGAGCCCAGAAAAACTTCTAAAGAGATTAACGGTGAACTTCAAGCTAAAAAAAACCCATCAGTGTCAGATTGCACCATCCGTCGTTGTTTGAGCTAAAGTGGACTTCATGGGAGACGACCAAGGAGGACACCATTGTTGTAAAGAAAAAAAATCATAAAAAAGCCAGACTGGAGTTTGCCTAACTACATATTGACAAGCCCCAAAGCTTCTGGAAGAATGTCCTATGGACAGATGAGACACAAATGGAACCTTTTGGCAAGGCACATCAGCTCTATGTTCACAGAAGGAAAAATGAAGCATATCAAGAAAAGAACATTGTCCCTACTGTGAAACATGAAGGAGGCTCTGTTATGTTCTGGGGCTGCTTTGCTGCATCTGGCACAGGGTGTCTTGAATCTGTGCAGGGTTCAGTGAAATCTAAAGACTATTAAGGGATTCTAGAGATAAATGTGCTGCCCAGTGTCAGAAAGCTTGGTCTCTGTCATAGGTCTTGCAACAGGATAATGACTCAAAACACACAGCTGAAAACACCCAAGAATGGCTAAGAGGAAAACATTGGACTATTCTGAAATGGCCTTCTATGAGCCCTGACCTAAATCCTATTGAGCATCTTTGGAAAGAGCTGAAACATGGCGTCTGGAATAGGCAACCATCAAACACCAGACAACTGGAGCAGTTTGCTCTTAAGAAGTGGGCCAAAATACCTGTTGAGAGGTGCATAAGTCTCATTCACAGTTACAGGAATCGTTTGATTGTAGTGATTGCCTCAAAAGGTTGTGCAACAAGATATTAAGGTAAGGTTAGCATTATTTCTGTCCAGGCCTATTTCATGAGTTTTATTTTTAAAAGAATTCTGTGGAAGCTGAAAAGCAATGTTTGACTTTCATTTGTTCATTTTCATAGATTTTTAATTTATTACTTTTGTCAGATTCAAGTTATTAATGTGACTATTGTGGGTTTTTCTTTCATTAAACGAGGGGTATCAACAATTTTGACTACGTGTGTACATAAAGCACCCAAACTGTTTTTGTTTGCAAAGTCTGTGTTTGGTGTGAATACAAAGCTTTGGGTTCACTCATATCTACTCAGGAGCTAAAACAGAAGTGGCTTAAGGAGTAAAAACCACCAATCTTAAGTCATGGAGTTCTGTTGTGTAATGGAAAGCACAAAAGTACTGAATCTGTCTGAAGATGTGAACAGGGCCAAGATTTGTTCACACTGCATTTTGCAGTGCATACAAGTCTCTGTCCAGGACTGCAATCTGAAAAACAGGATTGGGACATGCCCCTCACTGATCCATTCTTTTAAATGTAGCTATGTTAATAATTACATTGTAGTTTTTACTTGGCAGAAGCCCTGTGTTTTTCTGGCAATAGCTGTGCAGTTCTTTGCTGTATAGTGTAAGAGGCTAAGCTACCGTATATGTAGATTCAAATAAAAAATGTGTAGTGGAAACTCTTGGCTTACATTTAACAAACCTGTATGTTACAATATATATTTGTAGCCATGGTAGGGACACTTTACTAAATTACTTACTACATGAAAAGTATGTTCATCCAGTTGTCTTTTCTCTCTTCTTGATAGAGACGTAGCCATCATGCTGAATTTCTGAACAAGATTGAACCCTACTCCAGAAATGGTGATATTTCTTCCTCCACTAAAAAAAAATGTAAAAGGTACATTAATTCTCTATTTTGAAATAAAAAAAAAAAAAAAAAGCGTGAACATGTAATCAAAGCCAAATAATTTCTGCCACCAACAATATGGTGCTCACCACAAGATAAAATTGTAAATGTGTGCAATTTAAATGGTCACGGTGCTTTCAGATGACTGATCTCATTTGAAAATGATGTGCCAAATAGGCAATATGCAAGTCACTTTATTGAAAAATCATGTGGTCTTGCCCCTAAAAATGTACTGCAAACTGATGGCCACTTTGTTTCCCTTCTGTGTACCTTGTTCCCTGCCTGGTGTAACAAGTCTAGCAGCAGACACACAGACGGATTACAGAAAGAGGGACAGATACTGGTCTTTTAGCTCGTGTCCTCCGATCTGTCTGACTGCATACAGGCATGATAAAGGGGTTTATTAGCCCTTTTTGGACAATTGCATGGGTAATGTATGCTGGGAAATGAGGGACAGGAAGTTTCTGCACTAGTGCTGGCAGAATACGGATTTTGAGGACCCGCTCACTCAAAAAAAAAAAAAGATGACAAATTACAAAGCATGAAAATCGGGACAGTTCTTAAAGTGAACCTGTCAGGTGAAATAGGCACCCAGAACCACAAGCAGTTCTGGGTGCATATTGCTAATCCCTGCCCAACTGTCCCTGTATACACTAGCATAGATAAAGGGATCTTTAGGAAAAATATTTCTAAAGATCCTTTATGATATGCTAATGAGTGAGGGGACTAGTCGCAAGGCATTAGTTCCTGCTTTCATTCCCCCCTCTTAGCATGTTAGTATGCCCCCCACCGCTGAGAAAAGCGAGATGCCAAGTCCTATGCCTGTAGATCGAAATTCTCAGGAGTGGAGCAGCTCGGGGTATTAAAGGATCAATTAAATCATAATGATAAAAACATCAAATGAAGTTACAAATTTGATAAAAAAAAATTGACTTTTTGGACATCCCAATGAAGGTGGACTACACTGGTCACCTCCAAACGGATGTCTTCAGGAAGGCAATGTTTGTTAACACATTACTTCACGCTTTGTTGGCTCATCATTACAGTAATGTTAGGGCCATCCTGCTTGGTCAATTTCCTAGGGTGAAGCGGCTCTGCTCCACTTCTGAGCATTTTGATTGTCAGGCAGAGGACTTGGCGTCTCACTTTTCTCAGCGGGGTTACAGCCACAGATCTATTAACACTAGAACTACTGAGGTAGTCATTTTGACTACTTTGCACCATTTTTTTCTATATAGGTGTCACGAGTCCAGTAGTTCTAGTGTTAAACATGGTTTCAGTTGAGCCAATAAAATCGAAAGAAATGCTCTATTGCAGTATTCTGGTGATGGGAGGAAAAAGAAGGGGGCACCGGGGGATAAACACTCATTCCATTGTCACTCATAACCAAGAGTTGCATACTGTGGGAGGAATAATTAAAAAATATTGGTCGGTACTTTAATTAGATCCGCCCTTGGGTCCTCTCATGTCTGATTATTCCCTTATGATCCCCCCCCCCCTGTGGGGGGACCCTCGCAGATCCAAAAATCTTTGTGATCTTCTTACCCATAGCCACTATGCACCCTCAATGCCCAACCCTTTTGGCTCTATTTCTCCATTACGTGGTTGTTATTCTTGTGGCCACTGTGTTGCCTGTCCCAATGTCTCTTGCACTAAGAATTTCTCATCCATTGATGGCAGCCGAATCTTTGAGATAAAGGAATACATATCAGGCAGCACATCTAATGCTATTTATTTTGCCACTTGTGACTGTCCAATGGTTTATATTGGTCTAGCCACGAGAGATGAGAGTAAGAATTAAAGAACAAGTGAGGGACATTGGGGCGGCCAAAACAGTCGTTTACATCACAACATTAAAAACATTGCCACAACATTTTCTAAAGTTTCATAATTGTAATCCCAGAGGCCTTAAGGTTCGTGGCATTAATGTGGTGCATGGTGACATTCGTGCTGGAAATATCAAAAAAATCTTGACGCAGAGGGAGATGAAATGGATGGTGACTCTGGGTATACTGTCCCTTCGGGGTTTGAATGAATCCTTGAACTTTGCACCCTTTCTGTAATATTCCTTCTCTCTTTTTGATTCCCTCATTGTTTTTATTCATTTTTAATTTATTATTTTTCATTTTCACTTTTTAGTCACTTTTTTGGATTGCGGACCATATATGCACGTAAAGACTATTTGATTGCATATGCATTTACCCTGTTTGTTTAATCTGGCCTGTGAATGTACTGGGCGCCTGTGCTGTATACCCCCGGCTGTCTGCGGCTCCTGGTGGCGTCCTTATGGTGCTGTGCGAATGACTGAGAGCCATGGTAACATGTCCCTGCTTCCCATCATGTACACTGGACGCTATCCAGAAGTTGCTCAGGCAGAGGGGACATCTGCGCATGCACTGCTTACGTCATCATGGCCCGCCTCCTTTCGGTCATATGACCCGTGGCTGCCGGGATTTAAAAGGTCCTGGCAGCTCAAAAGTGCAGTCTCTGATCTGAAGAAACGTGTTTACCACGCAAAATGAGCATCATTGGTGTGGGGTCTTTCCACTGGGCACTGCTGGCACTTTACTAACACTCAATTTTCTAATTATTGGTATATTCTTTTGAGCCTGTACTTGTTTCAAGTGTTGACTGTTTGCATTCTGTGGGCCATAGCGCCAGTACTATTATAATTATGATGTATGTCATCACTAAGAATTGTTTTTTGTACTGAACATACCCATTATTCTATTGTGCTTTGTCTAGTTATCAACAGTGAGGTTGTCTTACATTTCATTCTATCACCATCATTTGTATAGAATAAAATGTATTAGATATTTTGCAACATATGTCCACTGTTTCTCCCTTTCTTTCATAAGCGTTTTTTGTGGGTGTTGCTGCACCTTTAAGAATCACTGTATGTGTTTTCTTTAGATGTATTATATTGTCTATATGGATTTTGTTTTTCTACAGCCTGGGACAGCTGGACAGGGGTGAGAAATATGCACCCAGATTCATAAATATGTGTAAAAGATTTAAACTAATAAAAGTTTGGCAGATAAAATTTTTTTTTTATGATATATTATTATATACTAGCTGTGGTACCCGGGCGTTGCCCGTTCTGGGTGCATATTACACCTTACAGGCTCCCTTTAAACACATTAGTACTATTATATGCACCAAAATCAGGTTTAACCAGTTGTCATTGATAAGAGCAGCAAAGCCATGCTTTTACTCCAGTTTTGTATGAAAACAGAGTTACATGGTAAACGGCTCAATATGAAAGCTTCTCTATTATCAGACGGAAAATTGTTGGAGGGCATTTTGGTTACAGGCATTCCTGAGCCCCTGCATGGGCATTACTGCAATTAGGAGGATCTTCTGTCTTAGGCAATTGGTTCCTCTAACTAGGAGGAGAGAGATGGATATGATAATGACTCCATAATGCCATCAAGGGGGCATATTCAGGTTCCTCCTTTTTACAGTGTTCTTTAGGGCATGAAAAAATATTATTATTAGAATACTATAGTTATTCTGAAAAAAGTTTTCAAGAAAGAATTACAGAACGGTACCAGAATGTAAAACAAACATGACGTTTCTTCTAATGTAGAACAAATACCATATTTTTCGGACTATAAGACTCACCTTTTTCCTCCCAAATGTTGGGGGAAAGTGTGTGTGTGGGGGGGGGGGGTGTCTTATAGAATGAATGTAGGGCGGCGGGGAATGAGGGTGCTGTGGTGGAGCGGGTCATCGGGGGCACAAGTAGGCTGTAGCAGCGCCTGCCGTGACCACGTGGGCCCGCTCATCTCATATGCACGCCCATCCTCCTGCCCATCATCTCTCAGTGCTGACAGGTCGGCAGGATGATGGGCGTGGGGTGCGCACATAGCAAACAGCCGGCCCGCGTGATCACCCCTGGCAACTACAGCCTGGATTGATCATGTGCGGCTGTATTCACTGCTCCCCGCGCATCATCCATCATCCCTCATCCTCATCCTCATCATCATCATCATCAGCGCTGGGGGGAAGTGAATAAGTACGGCACACTCACCGGTTGTTCCCTGCAGCACCACGATGTCCTCCTGTCTGCCGGCCAGCGTATCTGTGTAGAGAGCGGTGAGCACAGCAATGACGTCATCGCCGTGCGCGCTCGCCACATACATCAGCAAGCCGTCAGACAGGAGGACATCGCGATGCTGCAGGGGAACGGTGACGGCTCCACACAGGTCAGCGGCACTGCTGCTGACACAGAGGAAGATGATAGATGCTGCAGGGAGTAAGGAAAGGTGAGTATAAACGTTTATTTTTTTTCTGTGCCATAGGATACAGGCCATTTACCAGGATGGGGGTATATTATGAGCAGGATGGAGGTATATTGCAGGATGGGGGTATATGAGCAGGATGGGGGTATATGAGCAGGATGCGGGTATATGAGCAGGATGCGGGTATATGAGCAGGATGCGGGTATATGAGCAGGATGCGGGTATATGAACAGGATGCGGGTATATGAGCAGGATGCGGGTATATGAGCAGGATGGGGGTATATGAGCAGGATGGGGGTATATGAGCAGGATGGGGGTATATGAGCAGGATGGGGGCTATACCAGGATGAGGGACATATATACAAGGATGGGGATAATATACAAGGCAGGAGGATCATTACCAGGATGGGGTACCTTAGTAAAGAATTTGGGAACAGTACCCCATAACAGTGTCAGCAGCAGATCCTCATCCCATAACAGCGTGTCATGACCACAATTTTTTGCTTAAAATTTTAATTTTCTTATTTTCTGCCTCTAAAACCAGGGTTCGTCTTATGGTCCGAAAAATACGGTAGGAAGCGGCAATAATGATTCTCCTGTAGGTAAACTTATCACCTATCTATGCCTATTACTTACACTACCTAATCTCGAAATGTAATGCTGTAGGAAGGCACTTGGATATTATAGAAGAAACAAGAAAGCTAATGGAACAAGAACATTGACCCCCACAGGCAAGTTCCATTTGTACCAGTCTTGGCTATTAAATTGTTCCTTAAAAAGGATACTTCATTTTTTTTCCATGTTAAACTGGACACACAATTTAATATGGGTTACAGAATAAAATAAGTTGTTTTTTTTTTTATTTCGTCACTTTGTTGTAGAGATATTACAGATCAAAGTATAATTTGGCACCTAATAAGTTCAATAATTAGATAGTTTTCACTTAGGATATGTAATTATCTTTGTAGGAGTCCCCTCATAAAGCAGCAACACAGCAGAAAAATAACACTATAGCTTAGAGCAGATTTCTCAGTGTGTGAGATGTTAAAATACACAGCTCTGATCTCATGCTGGTCTACTGTCCTGCACAATTAGAAAGTGCTGGGCAATTAGAGGACAGGTGACTAACACCTTTCAGATCAGGTCCATGTGGGGAAAGAGGCAGCACAGCTGAGTATAGCTGTGTCACATTACAACCCTTTTATAAACTCTCCTCTCATAGCACTGGCGCTTACCCCAGAATGTCTGTGTGGAGAGGAGTTACACGTATGTCTGATGTGCTACGGTCAACTTGTAATCATTCTGCAGTAAAAGCACAACAGTCTACTCCTGTGTGAGATGTAATAGGACCCTGCACAGTTGTAAGTATGATTCATCTCTGAACAGGAAGCTTGGGATAGGGCAGCACAGCAGTGCTGAACACGCTATGACTGGAGGGAAGCTTACAGAAGGTATTGCAATGTGACACCACTAAACTCCGCTGCACTTTCTAATCATGCAGGTTAGAACAGGACTCTATTAAAATCTCACACACTGAAAAACCTAAGCAATAGGGTGTTTGGTGGGGTATTCTTCTTTGTTCTGTGTGCTGCTGCCTGCTTTTGATTTGGAAAGTCATACAGAATGAAAAAATACATTCCCCCCCAGTGAAAATTATCTAGCAACCACTGGACACGAAGAACAACAAAAGTAAAAGTACCTCAATGGGTACCAAATATTTGGATTGCTGTTATTTCTGCAATGGAGTGGCTGCTATTATAACATTGAGCAAAAGGGCCTCTTAAATATAGCCTTTATATAGGATTTTTATACAAAAGTATTTTTTTTGTTAAAGAGAAGTTGCAGACATTGCTATGTAGGAAACAATGTAAATACCTGGCAAAACTTCGATCAGGGTTAAACTGGGAAATGGTGGGGTTGTTTCGATACGTAAACTTTCCAGCTTCTTTTACAGTGCTACCACCATAGCGCAACCAAACCCTGACATCTCCTGCTTTTCTTGCTTGACTTGTAATGCAGACAATATTTTCAGCAAATGAAACACTAGAAATAAGGATGACAAAAAAAAATAAACATGTCAAGGCGGTAATGCTAAGCAGGTAAAGCTTTCAATAAATAAGTACCAAGCAATAAATATGTCTCATTCACTCCTCGTTGTCTATCACAGGAAAAACAAATAAACCATATGGTAACTAATATGTCCTCAAGGTTAGCGGAGATAATTAATTGTGAAATCTAAATACCAGAGATAATCTTTCACAAATAGACTAATTTTAGAGCCTTCTAAGTCTGAATTTCAGAAGTGCAATTTAGGAATAAGTAGATTTGTCTGTAATGGAGAGTATTATCCACATGGATAATAAACCGCTAGCAGATTTGGCGGTTTATAAACAGGAGTCGCACGAAACATATGATAAGTGATCGGGATTAACCATCATGGTATCAAAGAAGAAACACTATAGAAACACCTGCTCTTCTGGCTGAGAGGATCTAACATTCAGCAGGTGGTATAGGAAAGCAATGCAGCAAAAACTTAACCTCTTCACAACCTGGTCGATTTTCCGTTTCTGCACTTTAACTTTTCCACGAGCACTAATTCCATATAGCCATATGAGGGCTTGTTTTTTTTTTTTTGAAGGACAAGTTTTGAATGACATTTTATCTAATGATGAACTGGAAGCATGACAGAAGAAGGGAATTTTGTTACTTACCGTAAATTCCTTTTCTTCTAGCTCTTATTGGGAGACCCAGACGATTGGGTGTATAGCACTGCCTCCGGAGGCCACACAAAGCAATTACACTAAAAAGTGTAAGGCCCCTCCCCTTCTGGCTATACACCCCCAGTGGGATCACTGGCTCACCAGTTTTAGTGCAAAAGCAAGAAGGAGGAAAGCCAATAACTGGTTTAAACAAATTCACTCCGAGTAACATCGGAGAACTGAAAACCGTTCAACATGAACAACATGTGTACCCGCAAACAAACCAAAAATCCCGAAGGACAACAGGGCGGGTGCTGGGTCTCCCAATAAGAGCTAGAAGAAAAGGAATTTACGGTAAGTAACAAAATTCCCTTCTTCTTCGGCGCTCTATTGGGAGACCCAGACGATTGGGACGTCCAAAAGCTGTCCCTGGGTGGGTAAAGAAATACCTCATGTTAGAGCTGCAAAGACAGCCCTCCCCTACGGGGAGGCAACTGCCGCCTGCAGGACTCTTCTACCTAGGCTGGCGTCCGCCGAAGCATAGGTATGCACCTGATAATGTTTGGTGAAAGTGTGCAGACTCGACCAGGTAGCTGCCTGGCACACCTGTTGAGCCGTAGCCTGGTGTCGCAATGCCCAGGACGCACCCACGGCTCTGGTAGAATGGGCCTTCAGCCCTGATGGAACCTGAAGCCCCGCAGAACGGTAGGCTTCAAGAATTGGTTCTTTGATCCATCGAGCCAGGGTGGCCTTAGAAGCCTGTGACCCTTTGCGCTTACCAGCGACAAGGACAAAGAGTGCATCCGAACGGCGCAGGGGCGCTGTGCGGGAAATGTAGATTCTGAGTGCTCTCACCAGATCTAACAAATGTAAATCCTTCTCATACCGATGAACTGCATGAGGACAAAACGAAGGCAAAAAGATATCCTGATTAAGATGAAAAGAGGATACCACCTTCGGGAGAAACTCCTGAATGGGGCGCAGCACTACCTTGTCCTGGTGGAAGACCAGGAAGGGAGCCTTGGAAGACAGCGCTGCTAGCTCAGACACTCTCCGAAGAGATGTGATCGCTACCAGAAAAGCCACTTTCTGTGATAGTCTAGAAAGTGAAACCTCCTTCAGAGGCTCGAAGGGCGGCTTCTGGAGGGCAACTAGTACCCTGTTCAGATCCCATGGATCTAACGGCCGCTTGTACGGGGGAACTATATGGCAAACCCCCTGTAGGAACGTGCGCACCTTAGAAAGTCGTGCTAGACGCTTCTGAAAAAAGACGGATAGCGCCGAGACTTGTCCTTTAAGGGAGCCGAGCGACAAACCTTTTTCTAACCCAGATTGCAGGAAAGAAAGAAGGGTAGGTAATGCAAATGGCCAGGGAGACACTCTCTGAGCAGAGCACCAGGATAAGAATATCCTCCACGTTCTGTGGTAGATCTTAGCAGACGTGGGCTTCCTAGCCTGTCTCATGGTGGCAACGACCCCTTGGGATAAGCCTGAAGACGCTAGGATCCAGGACTCAATGGCCACGCAGTCAGGTTGAGGGCCGCAGAATTCCGATGGAAAAACGGCCCTTGGGACAGTAAGTCTGGTCGGTCTGGTAGTGCCCACGGTTGGCCGACCGTGAGATGCCACAGATCCGGATACCACGCCCTCCTCGGCCAGTCTGGAGCGACGAGTATGACGCGGCTGCAGTCGGATCTGATCTTGCGTAGCACTCTGGGCAAGAGTGCCAGAGGTGGAAACACATAAGGGAGCCGGAACTGCGACCAATCTTGCACTAGGGCGTCTGCTGCTAGAGCTCTTTGATCGCGAGACCGTGCCATGAAGGTTGGGACCTTGTTGTTGTGCCGGGACGCCATTAGGTCGACGTCCGGCCTTCCCCATCGGCGACAGATTTCCTGAAACACGTCCGGGTGAAGGGACCATTCCCCTGCGTCCATGCCCTGGCGACTGAGGAAGTCTGCTTCCCAGTTTTCTACGCCGGGGATGTGAACTGCGGATATGGTGGAGGCCGTGGCTTCCACCCACATCATAATGCGCCGGACTTCCTGGAAGGCTTGCCGACTGCGAGTCCCTCCTTGGTGATTGATGTATGCCACCGCTGTGGAGTTGTCCGATTGAATTCGGATCTGCTTCCCTTCCAGCCACTGCTGGAAGGCTAGTAGGGCAAGAAACACTGCTCTGATTTCCAGAACATTGATCTGAAGGCTGGACTCCTGCTGAGTCCACGTACCCTGAGCCCTGTGGTGGAGAAACACTGCTCCCCACCCTGACAGACTCGCGTCTGTCGTGACCACCGCCCAGGACGGTGGTAGGAAGGATCTTCCCTGTGATAAGGAGGTGGAAAGGAGCCACCACTGCAGAGAGTCCTTGGCCGTCTGGGAAAGGGAGACTTTCCTGTCCAGGGATGTCGACTTCCCGTCCCATTGGCGGAGAATGTCCCATTGAAGTGGACGCAGATGAAACTGCGCAAACGGAACCGCCTCTATTGCCGCCACCATCTTCCCGAGGAAGTGCATGAGGCGTCTTAAGGAGTGCGACTGACTTTGAAGGAGAGCCTGCACCCCTGTCTGTAGTGACCGCTGCTTGCTCAGCGGAAGCTTCACTATCGCTGAGAGAGTATGAAACTCCATGCCAAGATACGTTAGTGATTGGGTCGGTGACAGATTTGACTTTGGGAAGTTGATGATCCACCCGAACGCCTGGAGAGTCTCCAGTGCAAAATTCAGGCTGAGTTGGCATGCCTCCTGAGAGGGTGCCTTGACCAGTAGATCGTCCAAGTAAGGGATCACAGAGTGTCCGTGAGAGTGCAAGACTGCTACCACTGCTGCCATGATCTTGGTGAACACCAGGGGGGCTGTCGCCAGACCAAATGGCAGAGCCACGAACTGAAGATGTTCGTCTCCTATCACGAAGCGCAGAAAGCGTTGGTGCTCCGTAGCAATCGGCACGTGGAGATAAGCATCTTTGATGTCTATTGATGCTAGGAAATCTCCTTGGGACATTGAGGCAATGACTGAGCGGAGGGATTCCATCCGGAACCGCCTGGCGTTCACATGCTTGTTGAGCAGTTTTAGGTCCAGAACAGGACGGAAGGAGCCGTCCTTTTTTGGAACCACAAAGAGATTGGAGTAAAATCCTCGCCCCCGTTCCAGAGGGGGGACAGGGATCACGACTCCTTCTGCTCTTAGAGAGTCCACCGCCTGCAGCAGGGCATCTGCTCGGTTGGGGTGTGGGGAGGTTCTGAAGAACCGAAGTGGAGGCCGAGAACTGAACTCGATTCTGTACCCGCGAGACAAAATGTCTGTTACCCACCGGTCTTTGACCTGTGACAGCCAAATGTCGCAAAAGCGGGAGAGCCTGCCACCGACCGAGGATGCGGAGGGAGGAGGCCGAAAGTCATGAGGTAGCCGCCTTGGAAGCGGTTCCTGCATTTGCTTTCCTGGGGCGTGAGTGAGCCCGCCAGGAATCTGAGCTCCCTTGTCCTTTCTGAGTCCCTTTGGACGAGGAGAATTGGGGCTTGCCCGAGCCTCGAAAGGACCGAAACCTCGACTGCCACTTTTTCTGTTGAGGTTTACTTGCTCTGGGCTGCGGCAAGGAAGAGTCCTTACCCTTGGACTGTTTTATGATTTCAGCCAATGGCTCACCAAACAGTCTGTCTCTAGATAATGGCAAGCTGGTTAAGCATTTTTTGGAACCAGCATCTGCTTTCCAGTCCTTTAACCATAAGGCTCTGCGCAAAACCACAGAATTGGCGGCCGCCATAGAGGTACGGCTCGTAGATTCTAGGACAGCATTGATAGCATAGGTCGCAAACGCAGACATTTGCGAAGTTAGGGACGCCACCTGTGGCACTGCTGGATGCATGATAGCATCCACCTGTGCTAAACCAGCTGAAATAGCTTGTAGTGCCCACACGGCCGCGAATGCTGGAGCAAACGACGCGCCGATAGCTTCATAGACAGATTTTAACCAAAGGTCCATCTGTCTGTCGTTGGCATCTTTAAGTGAAGCGCCATCCTCTACTGCGACTATGGATCTAGCCGCAAGCTTGGAAATTGGGGGATCCACCTTTGGGCACTGGGTCCAGCGTTTGGCCACTTCAGAGGGAAAAGGATAACGGGTATCCTTAGAACGTTTAGAGAAACGCTTGTCTGGATGAGCGTCGTGCTTCTGGATTGATTCTCTGAAGTCAGAGTGGTCCAAAAAAGCACTTAATTTACGCTTGGGATACAGGAAATGGAACTTCTCCTGCTGTGCAGCTGCCTCCTCTGCTGAAGGAGCTGGGGGAGAAATATCCAACAGTCTATTAATCGCCGATATAAGGTCATTAACCATGGCGTCACCATCAGGGGCATCCAGATTGAGAGGGGCCTCAGGATTAGAATCCTGATCACCGTCCTCAGTCTCATCACAGAGAGACTCTTCTCGCTGAGACCCTGAGCAGTGTGATGACGTCGAGGGTCTTTCCCAGCGAGCTCGCTTAGGCTGCCTGGGACTGTCATCTGAGTCAGAGACTTCAGCTTGTGATGCTTGAGACCCCCTTGAAGTACGGATTAGTTCCAACTGAGGGGGACCAGAGAGCATAGCCACAGCAGTGTCCATGATCTGAGGAACTGGCCTGGCCTGCAAGGTCTCCAGGATTTTTGTCATAGCCTCAGACATTTTATCAGCAAACACTGCAAAGTCTGTCCCCGTCACCGGGGCAGGGTTCACAGGCGTCTCTGCCTGGGCTACCACCACAATAGGCTCTGGCTGACGAAGTGCCACTGGGACTGAACATTGCACACAATGTGAATCATTGGAGCCTGCCGGTAGATCAGCCCCACATGCAGTACAAACAGTGCACACAGCCCGTGCCTTGGCAGCCTTGCGTTTTGCGGATGACATGTTGCTGCCTCCTCAGAGCAGTACAGGGTGTCCAGCCAAGAAGCGACCTTACAGTGCACTATATAAATATATATATATATATATGGTACCAAGCAAGAAGTACACTAATATATCACTGAGGCACTAGTGGGGCCAGCACTACTGTGCAGCTTACCGCCCGCTTAGGAGCGGTGTGTGGTCGCCAGAAATCCCTCTAGTCTGGGTCTCCCAGAGCCTGCTGCCTTTCCCCAGCCAGATCGCATGTGTAATGGCTGCCGGCGTCCTTGTGGAGAGGGGGGGCGGGCCCTGGGCGTACACCGACGAAGAGCGGGAAGTCTGCTTCCCCCTGTGCCTAGTGAGAGGGCTGGAGCATGTAAATAAAGCTCCAGCCCTCGGCGCTGCCATTGAGCAGCGTCTCTCCCCTACCCTGATTGACAGGGTGGGGGCGGGAACGAAGCGGCGCTAGGCCGCAGAAGCCGGGGGCTAAAGTTAGAAGCGCCGCCGCCGTAAAAGCGCGGTCGGCGCAAAGCCCCCGGCGCACCACAAGTCGCAGCTGCGCCGCCGCTCCAGGAGCGGTCGGCGCAGTAGTTCCCAACATATAACGTCACTCAGCAAAGCTGCAGTGACCTAACCCCCAGCGTACAGCGCTACTGTCCCCGGCGCACTATAACGCTCAGCAAGCCTTGAGAGTGTCCGTGCCTGCCGGGGACACAGAGTACCTGAAAGTTGCAGGGCCTTGTCCCTGAACGGCACTCCCGCTCCCAATCCAGCAGGTTCTATGGGTCTGTGGATGGAGCCCGGCCCCAGGGCTTGGGGGCCGGCAAGATCCCACTTCCACAGAGCCCTCCAGGGGATGTGGAAGGAAAACAGCATGTGGGCTCCAGCCTCTGTACCAGCAATAGGTACCTCAACCTTACAAGCACCACCGCGGGTGAGAAGGGAGCATGCTGGGGGCCCTATATGGGCCCTCTTTTCTTCCATCCGATAGAGCCAGCAGCTACTGCTGACTACAAACAGTGGAGCTATGCGTGGATGTCTGACCTCCTTCGCACAAAGCAGAAAACTGGTGAGCCAGTGATCCCACTGGGGGTGTATAGCCAGAAGGGGAGGGGCCTTACACTTTTTAGTGTAATTGCTTTGTGTGGCCTCCGGAGGCAGTGCTATACACCCAATCGTCTGGGTCTCCCAATAGAGCGCCGAAGAAATTTCAAGTGCATTGAAATTGCTAAAAAAAAAAAAAAAAAAAAAAAAAATCACAAAAAAACAAAAACAAAAGTGCAATTTCACAATGTTTTTTTTTTTTTTTATTTACCATATTCACTATACGGTAAAACTGACTTTGTAGTAGGATTCTCCAGATAAAAAAAAAATTCTATGTATGTTTGGTATTTAAGTGGGAAAAAAAAATAATCTGAATTTGTGAAAAAAAAAAAATAAATACATTTTTTTGGCTTCTGTTTTTTTTTTAAAACCCATCCAATTATGGAAATGATTATTCCAAGATCTATTGATTAAAATGAAAATTTGTTTGTGAGAAAAACCCCTTTAAGTTTAGGTTTCTCAAAATTTTCTTGTTTGCCAACAATCACCTCTGAGGTCTATTAAGGTGGTGTCACACACAGCGACGTCGCTGCTACGTCACCATTTTCTGTGACGTTGCAGCGACGTCCCGTCGCTGTCGCTGTGTGTGACATCCAGCAACGAGCTGGCCCCTGCTGTGAGGTCGCTGCTCGTTGCTGAATGTCCTGCTTCATTTTTTGGTCGTCGCTCTCCCGCTGTGACGCACAGATCGCTGTGTGTGACAGCGAGAGAGCGACGAAATGAAACGAGCAGGGAGCAGGAGCCGGCGTCTGGCAGCTGCGGTAAGCTGTAACCAAGGTAAACATCGGGTAACCAAGGTGGTTACCCGATATTTACCTTCGTTACCAGCCTCCGCCGCTCTCACGCTGCCAGCGCCGGCTCCTGCTCTGTGCACATGTAGCTGCAGTACACATCGTGTAATTAACCCGATGTGTACTGTAGCTAGGAGAGCAAGGAGCCAGCGCTAAGCAGTGTGCGCGGCTCCCTGCTCTCTGCACATGTAGCTGCAGTACACATCGTGTAATTAACCCGATGTGTACTGTAGCTAGGAGAGCAGGGAGCCAGCGCTAAGCAGTGTGCGCGGCTCCCTGCTCTCTGCACATGTAGCTGCAGGACACATCGTGTAATTAACCCGATGTGTACTGTAGCTAGGAGTGCAGGGAGCCAGCGCTCAGTGTGCGCGGCTCCCTGCACATGTAGCTGCAGGACACATCGTGTAATTAACCCGATGTGTACTGTAGCTAGGAGAGCAAGGAGCCAGCGCTAAGCAGTGTGCGCGGCTCCCTGCTCTCTGCACATGTTGCAGCACAGCGACGCGTGTCGTTATGATTGCTGCTGCGTTGCTGTGTTTGACAGCTAAGCAGTGATCATAACAGCGACTTACAAGGTCGCTGCTACGTCACAGAAAATGGTGACGTAACAGCGACGTCGTTGTCGCTGTCGTTTAGTGTGACCCCAGCTTAAGATGAAATACTGGTTATCTGTCACATAAAACTATTATCTGCCACTCATGATCATGTCATTTACTTTAGGCACCTGATGCCTCTATTTTACCTTCATATGGAGTCATATGGATCATTTCTTTGGGTAAAACAGGCCCAGAAATATTTATTTCTCTCAGATTTGTAGTCTGTATGAACATATTTTCCCTTAGAGCAGTGTTTCTCAACTCCAGTCCTCAAGACCCAACAACAGATCATGTTTTCAGGTTTTCTTCAATATTAGACAGGGGATAATTGCATCACCTGTGCAACCTTAAGGAAATCCTGAAAGCCTGCTTGAGGAAAACCTGAAAACATGATCTGTTGGTGGGTCTTGAGGACTGGAATTGAGAAACACTGCCTAAGGCCCGTTTCACGTCAGTGAAAAATACAGACGCTCTTCACTGACGTGTAAAACACGCACATGTCCCTCCGTGTTCAGTGATTCACAGCACACGTGGGTTGTCTAAGTGCAGTCTGGGCTCCGTTCTCTGTGGTCAGTGATTGCACATACAGATTAACTCACCTGTGCGCGCTCCCGCTCTCCATGGTGCTGAACACTCCCGCGGTGCAGCATCCGGCCGGTGGTGACCCCCGCAGCAGCTGCTTCCGGATCTGCTGTGTCGTGCATTCATGAATATGCACGACAGTAATGAGCCGGCTCAGAAGCAGCAGGCAGAACAGGCTGCAGAGAGCGCCGCTGAAGCTGGGGGAGTAAAAATGATTTCTATTTTAAATGCACGTTTTTTTCTGGCACGTGTTTCACAGATCACACCACTGCGTGGTCCGTGGGACATCAGTGATGCCATCAAAAAATGTACATGTCTCCGTGTGGCAATCACGCACACTCGGGTACGCCGCACGGAGCCACGTTCTGTGAAAAATCACTGATGTGTGAGCAGACCCATTGATTATAATGGTTCTGCGTATGTCAGTGATTCTGGTACGTAGAAAAAAAAAAGCACAAACGTACCAGAATCACTGACGTGTGAAACAGGCCTTAGAGGAACTGATTTTTGTCATTACGTACAAACTCTCCTGGAGCCAGTATGGCAGAAGATGGATGATGTATGGTTTCACACAGACTCCATGCACTGCTGTACAGAGTCTGAAGACATGGCTCTGGTTTTAGATGGTTAGGGAATTGAATACGCTGTTCGGATACAAGATAAAGTCCTAAATAAACCGTATTAACAATATATGCCGCTAGAATTGTTTTTTTACTTGTAGGCTGTACATGCTCGGCATTCTGAGTGCATATTATATTGGATAATAAGTTCTTCTGGATTAAGGGAAAGTCACTGTACTAAATGATAGTCTTCACGTTCAATCCGAAAAAGCGTATTTTTGTTTTAGATAAATGTACTGAATCACTCTGAGCTCGTGTATGGCACGGATCAGAACATGGAAAATACCTTTGTTTGATGTGCAGACGTGAACATTAGCTGGAGTGGCAATGGCTGAAGTTACTTATAATTTAAAAGGGAATTGAAAATCATGGAGCATTTGTTACTAATCACTGTATCTCTCTTCAGCCAAATTGGCAAATCTCTAAGCAAAGCTTCGCAATACAACAGGGACAGCTGGAACAATTTGGCAAGTTCTCTAGCACAGCTTGAAGTCAAAGGTTCTGGTGAGCAGCACGGTAACCCCTTCATTCACACAGCATTGCAATTAGCTATTGACCCTCGCGGATATAACTAAATCATACATCTACTTCACTCTAGAACGGCAACCATTGCCATGTTACTCACAGAAGCCACTTAATTGTCATTAGAAAAAAAAAAGTCCTTGTTTAAGCCAAAAAGAATTGGTGGCGTTTCAAGATACTTATGTTGTCTCTGTAGGCAAACAGTATTAAACACAATTTACTGTCATCTAGGGAACGCAGAGTTAAAATATGTTTAGGAAGGCAACCACTAAACCAGGTCTGAACAGTAGCGAAAGTCTGCAGAATGGTTAATGCTTCCGAAGTGCTCAGCATTTTCTGCACTGATTAGTCTAACCTTTCAGATATAATTTGGCAGGCATCTGGTGAGGAGCCAATCCCCTTTGTAAACTACCTATTGGGCTCTAACCCGCTCCTCGCCTCTGTTTATCCAGGCAGTCAGTGAATTCCCTTCTCTCCTAATTAATTCTCATGTCCTATTCAAGATTCTGCAACTCTTTGCAAGACTATGACCCACATATGCGGTGCTCTGCCTGCGAGCCGGATTAACCTTCACGTTACAAGTCTGCGTTACATTCAGCAGTATGAGAAAATAATCGGATAAATCGTTGAGTCCATGGAAAATAAAATATGTTCGTTTAGACAGTACATACACTTTACAAGGGAAAGTATCGAGAAACACTTGGACATCCTCCTTTGATCCAGTTTCCAGTTTTTTTCCAAATACTGTAATGTACGTTCCCCCAGCAAGCACGCCTTCCTCTGGGCTCACTGAGGTCGGCTCCGGATCCTAGGGGTAGAAGAAAAAAAAAGTTCTTTAGCCATAGTACATATTAAATTACTTCACTGTATAAACTAAATACCTTTTTCCGTTTATGAAAAGGATAGTCATTTTTCCTTTACATTTCAGTGAAATCTTTGTCCAGTATATGTTGCAATCAAACTGTTTTTCAGAGGAAAAAAGGAATCTGTCACCAAGTTTTTCCTAGCTCATTTGAGAGCAGCATAATGTAGGGGCAGAGATCCTGATTCCAGCAATGTGTCACTTACTGGGCTGCTTAGTGTAGTTTTGATAAATCAGTTGTTTTCTCTACTCTAGATCTACCCAGCTCTCTGAATGCAGAACCCTGTATTATCCCACTGACCGTTTTCTATGTATACTGTGCATAGGGAGAAAGCTGCCAATCAGTGGTGGGGTCAGGGTTATAAAGTGCTCCTGAATATGGAGGACTACATGCCAACAGGTCTAAGAGGCCCTCTTGTAATAATCTCCTGCTGGTAAAACAGTGATTTTATCAAAACTGCAGCAAGTAGTCCAGTAAGTGACACATCGCTGGAATCAGGTTTAGCCTCCTAATCTGAGAACAGCGTGATGTAATCACAGAGACACTATCTATCCTGACATGCCCATACACACATAAAACGCTCAGCTTGGCAGAGTGCTCCTATGTTCTGTATAAGGGGGTTTTTGACAGTGATTTATCTCCATACCAAAAAAGAGGATCACTATATTGAATTTCTATCCCCTTTCCCTTAGGTTTTCCGACATCTGGGAAAGTGTTAGGCGGCCACAATAAAAATTAGATGGTCGGCAATGTCATATGACTGCCGCAGTTTTCAAATTTACATCTGAGCAGTAGAAATGCTGTTCTGCTCCAATGAAATTGTGAATGCTGCAGCCAATCAGTGGCACTTGATTTGCACAGAGGATACAGAGCAAAGGTGAAGAGGGACAGCGCAAATCCAGGAGTTAAATGTAAATTTTTATTTTATAGATTTAGTATCTGGGGGCCATTAATAAAGGGCTGTATTACAGTGGACAATCCATGCAGGTTTCCAAATTCCATGTGCGGGTTTTTGAAAGCAAAGCCAGGAATGGATCATACATGGAAGCAACCTTTTCTTTTATGCCTCATTTTTTAATACACTCTGGCTTCAAATACAAAATGAATGGAACATTGCTTTAGATGTCAGGCAAGTGAAAAATCATGGGAATTTACCAGCCTGCCAGGGAAGAGTGACTTTTATCCTCTGGTTTGGCATATAGTTACAGTGGGTACGGAAAGTATTCAGACCCCTTTACATTTTTCACTTTGTTTCATTGCTGCCATTTGTTCTGCACCCCAAAGAAAAACCCAAAATGTTTAACTTTTTGCAAATTTATTAAACAAGAAAAACGGAAATATCACATGGTCTTAAGTATTCAGACCCTTTGCTCAGACACTCATATTTAAGGCACATGCTGTCCATTTCCTCGTGATCCTTCATGAGATGGTTCTACTCCTTCATTGGAGTCCAGCTGCGTTTAAATAAACTGATAGGCGTTTTTCAGCTGCAGGGACAAGACGACTGGTTGCAATTGAAGGAAAGATGAATATGGCCAGGTACAGAGATATCGTGGAAGAAAACCTTTTCCAGAGTGCTCGGACCTCAGACTTGTCCAAAGATTCACCTTCAAACAAGACAATGACCCTAAGCACACAGCTAAAATAACAAAGGAGTGGCTTCAGAACAACTCCGTGACCATTCTTGACTGGCCCAGCCAGAGCCCTGACCTAAACCCAACTGAGCATCTCTGGAGAGACCTGAAAATAGCTGTCCATCAACGTTCACCATCCAACCTGATGGAACTAGAGAGGATCTGCAAGGAAGAATGGCAGAGGATCCCCAAATCCAGGTGTGAAAAACTTATTCCATCATTCCCAAGAAGACTCATGGCTGTATTAGCTCAAAAGGGTGCTTCTACGCAATACTGAGTACAGGGTCTGAATACTTATGACCATGTGATATTTCAGTTTTTCTTCTTTAATAAATTTGCAAAAATGTCTACATTTCTGGGGGGTTTTTCTGTCAAGATGGGGTGCAGAGTGTACATTAATGAGGAAAAAAAACAACTTTTTTAAATTCACCAAATGGCTGCAATGTAACAAAGAGTGAAATATTTTAAGGGGTCTGAATACTTTCCATATCCACGGTATATAGTTCCAGAAAATACTATTATGCTGAACATTAAAGTCTCCAATTTGCAGTTATTATATCTATACTTGTGTGGAATAATGATGCATTCTGCGAAGAACTTTTAGAAAAAGTTACAAACCGCAGCATTACCATATCCTATAAATGAAAGAAGATGCACACAGAAGCTTTGAGCAATCCCAAAAGGGCAGATGTCAGCTTTGATCTGAAGCTACCGTGCCAGGGAGCATCAGAAATTCCACACTTCCTGTACATACTAGGAAGGGAGCCAAGAGAAGTAGACAGCTTGTTGGTACCCTCATCTGAAGCTGACAGTATCCTCTGACACAAAGGATGCACACAGCTCAGATCGGAAGCAGCCACTGCAGTGGTGTCGGCATCAGTCTGCAACTCACATATTCATTTACATTGCCTCTAGTTATGAGAGGGATTTGGGAAGCTTTCCTGCAGCTGAATCTTCAACATCACAGAACACATCATGGGGCACGCTTTAATGTCACTTTCCCTGCAATGTTCAAGATACAATACAACTACCATTGAAGATCAGAACCGTCCGAGGTTAACAATACTAAGCTTTGAAGGAATCGGGATAATGTGTGTCAGAGCATTATATTGATTGCCTTCTCTAACTAATGGAATCATTTTTTATTTTCTGCATCACATTCTGAGAGCCATAACTTCTACAGCGCTGTATACAAAAAATATGAGTAAAAGCTTGTTGTTTGCACAACACACTGCAGCTTCTAATGATACAACTTTTGGATATCTTCAACGTCTTAATCACTTATTTCATTTTTTATTTCTCCAAAATGTCAGTTTTACAGTGTAATATAGTGTTATAGTAATTACAGATGGATGATACAAATTGTGGGTTTTATAAGAACATTTTTTTCCCAATTCAAATTTTTTTTTTTTTTAAAACTGGGATTTGGCGGAGGGTGTCAATACTTATTTTTTTTTCTTACATACACAATTATATTTGTTTTTACTATATTTATCAGTTTTCCAAGGGGACATGAACAATCACATAGGTAGTAAATTACACTACTAGTAGTGCACTGCTTTACCTATCAGTGTTTGATTCGCGGGCTGTGGTACCGGGGCCGATTCGCGGGCTGTGGTACTGGGGCCGATTCGCGGGCTGTGGTACTGGGGCCGATTCGCGGGCTGTGGTACCGGGGCCGAGTCGCGGGCTGTGGTACCGGGGCCGAGTCGCGGGCTGTGGTACCGGGGCCGAGTCGCGGGCTGTGGTACCGGGGGCGAGTCACGGGCTGTGGTACCGGGGCCGAGTAGCGGGCTGTGGTACCGGGTCCAAGTTGCGGGCTGTGGTACAGGGCCGAGTCGCGGGCTGTGGTACAGGGCCGAGTCGCGGGCTGTGGTGCAGGGCTGAGTCGGGGGCTGTGGTGCAGGGCTGAGTCGGGGGCTGTGGTACAGGGCAGACATGAAGGCCATTGTCAAGCCTCCGGTTTGGCATAGCAACCCATCAGCACCTTGTGATCGCACTGTGGGAGTGCAGATGGGCTGACAGAAGAAGCGTTCTCCCCGCTGTCAAACACCTCATGTTCTGCTGTCATTATCGACACTGGCAAATAAGGGGTTAAACAGCTGGGATCAGTGTGGATACTGATCTCAGCAGTTAGAACAGGAGTCCGGCTATGTATATCAGCCACACTCCTGCAGATTATCACACCATACAGAAGCTTTACCATGCAATCAGCACAAAGTATATATCTGGCAAGGAGCACGACGAGATGTGCTCATGATATACAGCTAAGAGTTGGAACACAATCTAAAATTAAAACAACTCAAAAACAGAATTGTTCCTGATGACTAAAATGATGGTAGTCATACGGCACCTATATTTACCTGATATGTAAAAAGAAGATCGCTGGGCGAGACTCCTTCCTTTTTCTTCACCATTATATTAATGTTTCCAGACTGAGCAAAAGGTGCATGTCCAACTTCGCATATAACCCTTCAAATGTAAATAGAAAAATCATGTAATACGGATAAACACAAAAAGTACAATACTAGTCCACCATGCTACAGAAGATCCCCATTAGCAATGTAGTTTCATAATATTTCAGCAGTTCAAGAGTAACGGTGACCCTAAAATTAGCAGTTTCGTTTGTACCTTTATGGCCATGTGCCCACGAGAAAATGTACCTGCGGAATTTTCCGCAGGTTCACGCAGCAGCTCCCCGGAACCCGTAGCTATCCATTATTACGGATTTCAGGCGGAATTGTTGCGGTAAACCTGCGGAATTCCCCCCTGTATCTACATAGTAGAAAGGCAGGAAATCCACAGGAAATTCCGCATGAATAATTGACATGCAGTTCTTTACAGCTGCGGGAAATCCACAGCATTGTCCGCAGGTGCAAATTCCGCAGCATTGAAATTGCACTCCCCAAATTCCATAGGATAACATGGGGAGTGTCTGTACTTGCGCAAACCTGTGGATTTATCTGGAAAATATAGAAAATCTGCAGGTTTTCCGCAGCAAAGTCCGCAGGTATTTTCTCCCGTGGACACATGGCCTAATAATACTAATTATACATTTTTCCACCTTTGCAGACTATTTTTATTTTTTTTTCTCCCCCCCCCCAAGCTCACTAGAGACTAAAGGGTACTTTACATACTGCAACATCGCTAGTGATCTCGTTAGCGATGTGAAATTCTAGATCGCAAGTGCGATCTCTTGAGGTCGCACATAGGTCATCTTACGCACTTGCGATCTAGAATTTCACATCGCTAACGAGATCACTAGCGATGTCGCAGCATGTAAAGTACCCTTAAGGCTTCATTCAAACATAGTCAATGACATCTTGCTGCGTGTACCAAATAGGCATAATATGGCCGAAAATGATGCACAACAGAGCAGTGTGACTCTTCTGTCATTATAGCCAATGGCTTCATCAGCGCACACGCCCAAATCCCATCTCAAAGGGGTTCAATTCTAAGCACCGACAGCCACTTAACCTAGGGACAAACGTGATATTCCTTTCAACTCTTTCCCTTTCTCTCATCATAGAAAACTATTGGCAGCAGCTGCAATCAGTTCTCTCCATGAGCTGATAATTTGTCATCTCTTCCTCACTAAAAATAGAATGGAGGCAGGTAAAAAGGTCAGTGTAAAAGCAAGCAGGGGTGCGGGGAGGCATCTGAAAAGTGAAAACTGTGAAATAAGATATTAGAATGGTTATTTCCAGGGCCGGATTATAGGCGGGGCAGACGGGGCTCCAGCCCAGGGGCCCCCACCAAAAGAGCTTCTAAGGGGGCCCCCACCATACTTGGCACCTGTCAGCATTTTTTTTTTCTTCCCACCCTCTCCCCCTCCGTAAAGACAGTCTAATAAATCAGCTGTGTTTTCGGGGGGGGGAGGCGCGGGGTGTTGAAGCACCGCTATTTATTTGTATCTGCGTCTTTAAGACGCAAAAACAAACTGCGGGCACAGGACGCTGATTGACACCGGAAGTACCAGCGGCCGCTTGTACTTCCGGGGTCAGGTGTGCTAATGCTCCCTGCTATGTGCTGCGGCTGTACCCAGCGAGGGGCGGGCAGCTTCCCCCCCTCCCCCTCCCCCTCCCTCTCCCTAGAAGCAGGGGCACGGTGTAGTGCGCCGCTGTATCTGCTGTCCCCGCTGCGCTCCTCTACACTGTGTGTGCATGCCAGGCACACTAGCAGGAGGCAACGCGCTGTGCTCTGTCGGCTCTGCTGTGTGCTGTGCTCGGCATGCACCCAGTGTAGAGGAGCGCAGCAGAGCCGATGACCGCAGCTTCCTCTTTCCGTTCCTATTCAAATGTATTTGCATCTTTCAGACGTAAATACATTTGAACAGCGTGCCGGGACCCGGCCCCGCCCCCGACGTGCAGCAACGTGATGAGATCAGCACCTTGCTGACGTCATCACAGTGCTGCAGGCGCCGGCACAGGGGACAAGAGGAAGCGAGCGCTCCATGAAGGAGCTGAAGAGACAGGTGTAATTAATGGGGATGAGTGAGGAGGGGCTGAGGACACAACGGGAACATTTGTGAAGGAACACAGCTCTGTGACAGGCAGAGGAGGAGTACTGTATTCCGAGGGAGGGAGGAGTGTGTAGTGATGGGGCAGTGTAATTTGTGTGTGTAGGGGGTGATGAGGGTTGTATTGTGTATGGGGGGAGGGGTAATGGAGGGTGCATTGTATCGTGTGTGTGGGGAAGGGTAATGGAGGGTGCATTGTATTCTGTGTGGGGAAGGGTAATGAGGGGTGCATTGTATTGTGTGTGGGGGAGGGTTAATGGGGGGGTGCATTGTATTGTATGTGGGGGGAGGGGTAAAGGGGGGGTGCATTGTATTCTGTGTGTGTGTGTGTGTGTGAGGTGATGTGGGGTGCATTGTGTGTGTTTGTGAGGTGATGTGGGGTGCATTGTGTGTGTGTGTTTGTGAGGTGATGTGGGGTGCATTGTGTGTGTGTGTGTAGGAGGTGATGTGGGGTGCAGTGTGTGTGTGTGTGTGGGGGGGTGCATTGTAGTGTGTGGTGATGTGGGGTGCATTGTGTGTGTGTGTGTGTGAGGTGATGTGGGGTGCATTGTGTGTGGTGATGTGGGGTGCATTGTGTGTGTGTGTGTGTGTAGGAGGTGATGTGGGGTGCAGTGTGTGTGTGTGTGGGGGGCTGCATTGTAGTGTGTGGTGATGTGGGGTGCATTGTGTGTGTGTAGGAGGTGATGTGGGGTGCATTGTGTGTGTGTGTAGGAGGTGATGTGGGGTGCATTGTGTGTGTGTGTGTGTAGAGGGTGCATTGTAGTGTGTGTGTGTGTGTGTGTGTGTAGAGGGTGCATTGTAGTGTGTGTGTGTCAGAGCTGTGTGTGTAAGAAGCAGTACTGTGTGTGTGTATATATGAATTAGAGCAGTCTGTGCGCCCCCCCCCAGAACTATATGGGTCCCCCAGAGCGCTATGTCACCCATCGCAGTAATGAGTACACCACCAGAGCTGTTTGCCACTCCAGTAACGTCTATGCCCCCTGCCCCTCCTGTGATGTATATACAGCAGTGCTGTCAGTGTGCAGTCATGTCTGTTAGTGACAGCCATCGTGAAACACAGCCACATGTCCTGAAGGAGCTAACGGAAACAAGCGGGAGAGGTGAGTGAGGCTGCTGGCGATTTCCCCATATTAATACCTGTAAAGGCTCATGCACACGTAACTGCTGAATATTCTGTAGCGATTTGACAGCACATGTGCGCGTCAAATCGCTGCAGAAACACTGCATAATGGATGCAGTTTTTCAGTACAGAAAATCCGATTTCATGCGCTATGGCTGCTTCCCCCACCATAGACAGAGCGGGAGCTGCATCCATAGCGCACGGAATAATTGACATGCTCATTTTATGAACGCACAGATTTGGGTCAACATTTTAGCACCCAAATCGCTGCGTTCATAAAAGCTACGTGCGCACATATCATGCACAATCTAAATAGATTGTATAGGGGATGCAGGACGCATGCATTTACACTGCAGTGCTATACGCAGTGTAAATGCATGGAATTACACAACGTGCGCACGACCCCTAATGCGTCTGTGTCTGCATATATGTCAGTGTATATAACTGTGCATATATTTGTCTGTTTATATGTATTTTTATGAATTTGTCTTCAAATATGTATATGTATGCCTGTATGTGTATGTGCGTGTCTGTGTGTGGATGGGGTCCACTGAGACTCTTTCACCCGGAGGCCACAAAAACCTGGAGCCGGCCCTGGCTGCCTTAACATTGGGATCAGTAAAAAATGTGAGTAAAGCTTTACACGCTATAATATATCTAACGATGTGTCACGTCGTAAGTGACGCACATCCGGCATCGTTAGCGATATTGTAGTGTGTGACAGCTACATGCGACCCTGATTGTGCGTTAAAACGTTGATCGCTGACACGTCGCTCATTTTCTAAAAATTGAACGT
Organism: Anomaloglossus baeobatrachus; assembly: GCF_048569485.1. NCBI lineage: Eukaryota > Metazoa > Chordata > Amphibia > Anura > Aromobatidae > Anomaloglossus > Anomaloglossus baeobatrachus. The sequence continues at coordinate 346,430,488 of NC_134356.1, read as the reverse complement.
CTGGTTGTTCATCGTTCTTGAGGCAGCACACATCGCTCCGTGTGATACCCCGGGAACAATGAACTGCAGCTTACCTGCGTACTGCCGGCAATGCGGAAGGAAGGAGGTGGGCGGGATGTTTACGCCCCGCTCATCTCCGCCCCTCCGCTTCTATTGGCTGGCCGCTGTGTGACGTTGCTGTGACGCCGAATATCCCTCCCACTCCAGGAAGTGGATGTTCGCTGCCCACAGCGAGGTTGTTTGGAAGGTACGTGTGATGGGGGTAATCGTTTGTGCGACACAGGCAACAAATTGCCTGTTCCGCACATACGATGGGGGCGTGTGTGATCGCATACGAGATCGAAATGTGTAAAGCAGCCTTAACTCTACTTTCCGTGTATAAGTGACGGCTGTGAGTGATCCTGGACTGTGTCTGTATTGTAGTACTGTAAATCTGAATGTGGCAGAACAGGATAAATGTTCATTGGATTTCTATCTAAATGCTACAGTTCGCGCTCTACTGTTATGGCTAAAAATGTTAACGTTATGGGGCCCCCACCAGATTTTCTGCCCAGGGGCCCCCACCAACCTTAATCCGGCCCTGGTTATTTCTATAAAAGGAATCGGTCAGTAGGATCAACCCTCCTAAGCAGTCTCTATGAGCATAGGAAACTAAAGAAAATGATATCTTGATATCTACAATCCAAAGTATTGCTCCAGAGAAATCTGTTTTTGTTATATGGAAATGAGTTGGTCAGATGTATGAGCCAGACACTGATCTGCCACACAGCTTTGCGCTGAGCTCAGCTCCCATCTCACCTGCAGCCAGTGTGTGGGAAGGCCATTACAGCACAGTAGACATCTCTGTGAAAAGACAGCGGCATAGATATTTGTAATGAGACAAGTTCCACTCTGCTGTACTGTTAGTTACAATAATGCACAGCTCTGCAGCAGAACTGATAGCATGATGAGAGGACAAATGCTGCTGCAAATGTTTGTAATGAGACAAAGTTTATTTCTGCTATACTGTATGCGCTCTGCCGTCCTGTGTGTGCTCTGCCGTCCTGTGTGCGCTCTGCCGTCCTGTGTGCGCTCTGAGTTCATTGCAGAGCTGTGTGTATCCGTGTTTTTCCTGTAGACAGCGTTTACATTTACAAGTTCTTGGGTCAGTTAAAATCACAGTCTACGCATGGAATCAGTTCTTGGCTATGTGCTGCCTGTGATTAATATTGCAAAGAATTAGAGAAGATTTGTAAATTATTTATCCATATGTGAAAACCACTAAAAAAACACTGAAGGTAAAAACTAAGACTGACCAAACACTGATGAAAATCAGATCCAAAACACTGATGACACTCATCATTTTTATGGATCCGAAAAACAGCAAAAGAAGACCTGTCACAAGGTCAAAAGTAGATAGCTGTTGCTGTCTTTTTTTTGATGACGGCTCCTCAGAGTATTCAGTTTATTTTCTAAATCCACTATACAGTTCCTGAGATATGGGCCTTTTTATTTAGCGCTAATTTCTATGGTTTTTACCAAGGAGGCCTCAGTCACAACAATCTCTGGAGGCATAATTTGCAACATAGCGTAATATTACCTTTTGGCAATGCTCCCTTACAAAAGACGAATATATATAATATTATTATTACTATTAATAATTATTTTAGCAACATTTATTCCATGGCACTTCACAAGTGAAAAGGGTATACATAAAAAGCAAGTACAATAATCATGAACAATATAAGGCACAGGAGGAGAGAGTACCCTGGCTGCGAGGGATCACAGTATACAGGGAGGATACAGTAGGAGAGGACAGAGTTGGTTGCGCAGTGGTCTACTGATCTTAGGGTTATTGTAGGCTTCTCAGGAGAGGTGGGTCTTCAAGTGTGTGTGTGTGTGTGTGTGTGTGTATATGTGTGTGTGTGTGTGTGTGTGTGTGTGTATGTGTGTATGTATGTATGTATGTATGTATGTATGTATGTATGTATGTATGTATGTATGTATGTATGTATGTATGTATGTATGTATGTGTGTGTGTGTGTGTGTGTGTGTGTGTGTGTGTGTGTGTGTGTGTGTGTGTGTGTGTGTGTGTGTGTGTGTGTGTGTGTGTGATTTGACCAGGTGTCAAGTCCTTTTAAAGCAAAAGTATACAGTATACAGACCAGGTGGTAGCTTTACCATATACTCAAAATAGTACTATATAACTTCAAGACAAATGCAGTTATCACTAATTATAATCCCCATTTTCCCTTTATACTTTCTGCAGTTTTCACAGTGACTTTCCTCCACTGAATTTCTAAGGCTACTTTCACACATCCGGTTTGAGCCCTGCGGCTCAATCCGGCTGTGAAAACTATGCAACGGATGCGGTGAAAACACCGCATCCTTTGCATCAGTTTTTACATGCGGCCGGTCCGGTTTTTTCCGGTTGCGGCATGCTACTGAGCATGCGCAGTGGAAAATACCGCATGCGGCGACCGGATGCGTTTTTTTCCGCATCGCGCCGCATCCGGCCTCCATAGGGATGCATTGAAAAATGCGCCGCAGCGGCCGGATGCGGCGCGATGCGGTGTTTTTTGCCGGAGCAAAAAACGTTGCAGGGTACGTTCGATCCGGCCGCCGCATCGGCTAAATCTGCCGCATGCGGCAAAAACCGGACCGAACGCAAGCCCCTACGGCACAATGCGGCACTAATGTAAGTCAATGCAAAAAAAAACCGCAATCGGCGTTACAAAAGCCGGTTGCGGTTTTTCTGCAGAACGCCGTATTGTGCCGTAGAGCAAAAGTCCGGATGTGTGAAAGTACCCTAAGCGTTACAATAGTATCTCATTAACCAGAAACAAATATATCAGCGACAGACAGCAATTCTGGAGGTGTGAGCTTCCCGATCAGAGTAGTGTCTCTCACTATGAAATGCTGTAAACTTATTCCCAACAGAAATAACACAATTAGCAAGTTATCTGCAAAAGCTTTTCCCGAAAACATGCCAAATTATTCGGCCCCTCATTGACACCTTTTACATCTTGTGACGCAGTGCTAAAGAGGAAAAGCCCACAATATACTACGTTTGTTTTTAATCTCAAAATAGTATCTTATACATAGATCTAACAAACAGTAAAACAATGAGCAAACGTGATAGTTCTCAGAATATGCAAGATTTAAATGCATTTCCATAATAAGTGCATCATGTAGAAAAAATCATCTTAGAAAGCCTTAAGCCTCCTTCACTGCTGTCTATTTCATACACCTGCAAGGCTAACCGGACTCTTGGGGCTTAGTGTCCAACATATCCGCTAATAAAATTAAGACTTAAATAGACATGGAGACTGTTTTAATCAAGAAAAACTGCTCTGTTGAGCAAATCTCATTGCCACATCATGTACTGCAAATGTAAAGGGACTTTGAGGGGCCTATGTGACAGAATATACCCAAAAGTGACACCATTTTAAAAACTGCTCAAAAAAACATTTAAGTTTACTAACCCTTTAGATTCTTCACAGGAGTTAAACGAAAATGTTGCTTTAGTTCCATATTTTTTAATTTCACAAAAGTAATAAGAGAAAATGGACTATACAATTTGATGTGCAACACCTCCTGAGTACACAGATACCCCATATGTGGTGGAAAACTACTGTTTGAGTGCACAGCAGGGCTCGAAAGGGAAGGAGCGCCATTTGATGTTTTGAGTGAAAAATAGGTTGGAATCGTTAACGGTCGCCATGTTGTGTTTGCAGAGCCCCTGATGTGCCTAAATAGGGGAAACCCCCACAAGTGACTTTATTTTGGAAACTAGACCCCTCAAGAAATTTATTGAAAAGTGGGATGACCACTTTGAATCCACAGGTACTTCACAGAATTTTAGAATGTTGAACCGTGGAAAAAATGTTTTTTTTTTCCACAAAAACGTAGCTTTAGCGCCACATTGTTTTTATTTTTACAAGGGTAGCCAGGCAAAACAGACCATACAATTTGGTGTGCAATTTCTCCTAAGTACAATAATGCCCTATATGTATGGGGAAAAGTACTGCTTGGGGACATGGTAGCGCTAGGAAGGGAAGAAGCACCACTTGAATTTTGGAGCACCATTTGGGTTGGAATACATAGCAGATACCATCTCACATATGAAAAGCCACTCACATGGCAAAAAAAACCCCCAGAAACCACCACAAGTGACCCCAATTTTGACAACTACACCTCTTACGGAATTCATTTGGGAGTGTAGTGAGCATTGTTAACCCTTTAGGTGACTCACAATTGTATTGGCTGAGGAAATGTAAAATTATGTTTTCCAATAAAACATTGCTTTGGCCCTAAGTTTTTAATTTTCAAAAAGGATAAGAAAAAACTAAAAGGTATAATTTGTTGTGCAATTTCTCCAGGGTACGTCAATACCCTATATGTGGTTGAAAACTACTTTTGAGCCACAGTGGAAAGCTCAGAAGGGAAGGAGCGCCATATTGGAGATCAGATTTAGTTGGAATGTTTTGCGGGTGCCTTGTCACATTGGCAGAGCCCCTGAGGTGCCAGACCAGCAGAGCCCTCCATACTTCATGCCATTTTACAAACTACACCCCTCAATTAATTCATCTAGAGGTGCAATGAGCAAATTAGCAACACAAGTGCTTCACAAAAGTTTATACCATGAGGCGATGCCGAAAAAATTAGTTTTTTTTTTTTTTTTACTAAAATGTTGTTTTAGCACCCTATTTTTTTTTATTTCTAAAAGGGCTAATAGAAAAAAAAATGGACCACACAGCTTGTTGTTCAATTTCTGATGAGTACACCAGTACCATAAAGTAAGTGGTACTGTGGTCAGAAACTACTTTTCAGGCACTGTAGAAAGTTCAGATGGAAAGGAGCGCCATTTTTCAGAGCAGATTTTGCTGTTATGGTTTGTGGGGGCCATGTCATAATGGCAGAGCTCCTAAGGTGCTAAAACAAGAGAACCCCCCCCCCCCCTCAACAGTGATCCCATTTTGAAAAATGCACCCATCAATGAGTTCATCTAGGGGTGCAGTCATCATATTTACACCACAGATGTGTCAGAGAAGTTTATACCATTGGGTGGTGAAGAAAAAATAATTACATTTTTACAATAAACATTTGGTATTAGCCCCAGATTTTATATTTTCACATGGGTAATGGGTAACATTGGCACCAAAATGTGTCACACAATATCTGCTGAGCGTGGCACTATCCCATATGTGGCTCTTTACTACTGTTTAGCCACACAGCGAGTCTCATGAGGGAAAGACCTCTAGTTGACTGTTGGAGCACAGAACTTTCTAGAATAGTTTTCAGACTCCATATACAGAGCCCCAAACTGCCACAAAAGCAAAATTCCCCATCAAATGAGCCAATTTTGGAAAATTACATCACTTTGGCAAATTTGACTACATGGGTGTTGTCCAGAAACAAGCGAGCAGCAATGGATGTTGCTGAGAGAAAATGGCAAATCTGTCATTGTACTGTTCAGTACATTGTAGTGCCCATAGATTGTGCCCAGCTTATGCTTCTGGAGACATGCTTGTAAATTAAGCGGACTCTATTCACTACAGTAATGTCAAATGTGGACACTAAATTTGGTTTAGGCACACTGTGGGGCTCAGAAGGAGGGGGGGCATTTTGATTTGGGAGTATAGATTTTGCTGGATTTTTTTTTTTTCTACAGACCTGAGTGGAGAATTATTATTTTTTTTTTTTTAACTTTTTTCTTGTGGATCGAGTTTTCCTGGGAACGTTTTAGATAACATTTTGGGCCACACTTATCCTGTGCACCACGTTGAGCATGCACATCGAGATTTCTATCTAAACCTCAGAATGATGCGATTCTGATGACACTCCTGAGGGATCCATTCACTATATTGAGGCAGCAGAGTTACTCTGGACTTCATCTCTCCTCTGTTCAGCGGTGTCCTTTTCAAAAGCACACAAAACTGATTTACCGTACTTTTATGTACCAATGAAAATATGGACATCACCAGATCATAGGCAGAGAGTTCACAATGACTCTCTCTGCCTCATTATAGGGAATCTTCTGAATAACGTATTTCTGGAATTTACACGGAAACCCCGATGTTAGCATTCTGAATAGAGTGCAGGAAAAATGTGAGCCGAGCCTTACTACGATTTTTGAGCAGATGAATGAATAAAATCAACATCAGGTTAAGAATTGGTTTTAATTATTTTTTACGTAGTTCGCCAAGTGGAATAAGTGATTAGACAGCTTTATTCTTCAATAGAAGAATACAAGGCACTCCCAAGATTGGCTGCAACGTGTGATTTATTTAATGTGCATAACAACAACAAAACGTTTTCGGTCCGTAGACCTTCCTCAGTAAGCACATTCGTGAAGAGGAGTTCAGCGTGGGTGATAAGCGCGGTGTCCACCGCCACATGAAGGCTGCCAGCTTTATTCTTCAAGTCGGTGCAATCACAACGATGCCAGCTTTATATATTTTTTTATTTGGCTACTACCGTGTTTCCGCGAAAATAAGCCCCACCCCAAAAATAAGCCCTAGTCTCGGTTCAATAATGAAGTGTCCATGCAGCTAAAAAAGTTAAAGAATACTGCAGGACACTTCATTATAGAAAGCTGACACCCCCCCAAAAGAGAGAATAAACAAGACTCCACAATTATACTCACCACATGCCGAATGGGAGGACCTGCAGTGGAACGCACACACACACACACACATCAGATCGCACACACAAACACACTCTCCACATTTGGTGATACCTATTGCTTCTGGCTGGCAGGGGAACCTGGGAAGCAGTGCAGTGGAGCGCGAGGACCTGCGGTGGAACGCATCAAAGGAGCCCATTCCCTATCACAAACTTTTATATGCTGCAATCGCTATTGATTGGAGCTTATGAATGATAGCAAAAAGTTAACATCGGACATGAGACAATTAAGTTGTGATGATGTTGCTGGTCAGAACTAGTGCTCTGCACCAGAATCTTAGTGGTGTTTGCAGGACTCTTAGTTCTTGATCTCAGCCTAACCACTGACTGTAGAGAAGGGTCAATGCTGCAGAAAACCCAGCAAGCACCGACGTTTATCAAGTGGGCAGTAGGGAAGAGGTTAATTAATTACAGGTGTATGTACAAATTGCATATGAACCATTCAAGATGAGGCCCTTCAGAGCCTAGATTGCAGGTATAAGCAGACAGAACCCCTAGCAATAAGGGATTAAACTCCATTGGATAGAAGACAACTATCTTAGCACTAATCGTTTAGCGTTTGTTCAGGCTGTTGCTTGGTTAAGGTATACAGTCATTTTCTAGAATTCCTGCATTCCACCCCACAATGACAGCGCACACAAACATTAGTAACAGTCTTCACATTTTCTGTTTTGCCTGGCAATGATTACATAATTGTCACTAAGGGGTACTTCACACACAGCAAGATCGCTACTGAGATCGCTGCTGAGTCACGTTTTTTGTGACCTCATTAGCGATCTCGCTGTGTGTGACACTGAGCAGCGGATCTGGCCCCTGCTGTGAGATCGCTGCTCGTTACACACAGCCCTGGTTCGTTTTTTTATTGTTGCTCTCCCGCTGATAAGCACACATCGCTGTGTGTGACAGCGAGAGAGCAACAATCCTGAATGTCCAGGGAGCAGGAGCCGGCGTCTGACAGCCTGCGGTAAGCTGTAACCAAGGTAAACATCGGGTAACCAAGGTGGTTACCCGATATTTACCTTCGTTGCCAGCCTCCACAGCTCTCACGCTGCCAGTGCCGGCTCCTGCTCCCTGCACACGCTAAGCGAAGCGGTGTGCGCTGGTAACTAAGGTAAATATCGGGTAACCATACCCGATGTTTACCTTAGTTACCAGTGTCCGCACCTTCCAGACGCCGGCTCCGTGCAAGCGCAGCGTCGCTTGCACGTCGCTGCTGGCTGGGGGCTGGTCACTGGTGGGATCTGCCTGTTTGACAGCTCACCAGCGACCATGTAGCGATGCAGCAGAGATCCTGACCAGGTCAGATTGCTGGTGGGATCGCTGCTGCGTCGCTAAAGTGTGAAGGTACCCTAAGTCTATGTCAAACTGTTCTCTCTGAGCGACAGACTTGATTAAGGTCTTGGACAGATAATGTGAAGGACCGGTTTTAGATCATGATCCCGTATTTCACCTTTAGGATATTTATTCAAGATGATCTGTTTAGGCCCCTTCTAGTCAAAGAATTAGGCATATTGTCAAATTGCCATTATATTTAATATTGAAGCAACTGCTAGATAACTAAACATATTCCTACTTTCCAACAAACTTTTTTCAGGACTGTCCTAAAACAAACCTAAAACGAGTAGGGTTTATACAAATGTAATCCCAGAAGGTGGATCTAGCAGGTTTTGCGGATATTCCTGGAGGTTTATGACAGGCGATAAATATCACCGAAATGAGAAATCAAATATTGGGAGGAATGCAGAACTTCAATTGCTTTCATACAACAGAGGATTGGCGATGGGTTGGATGAACTCACCTTGTAGACACAGAATAGCCTTCTGGCTTGAATATACATTCCACACCTGCAACTTTAATTTCTTCTATATCGTCAGAAGTTATTCCCAAGTTTGATCCCATGATAGTGAGCAATATTCCTCCATTCAGGGGTGCAGCTTTCGGTGTAAACTAAAGACAAAAGTTTCATATTATAATACACCAAGCGAAAGAGGTAGTAAGATAGACTGAATTCACAGGCATCAATCAACCTGATCCAACCCATTGTAAAAGTAAAAACTGATCTATGGCGCATTCTGTACAGACATGTAGACATCTGTTCACACCCATTTTATGTGGTCTCAGAGGCTGGGTATATTAAAGGCCTCAATACACATTTAAGTTGGCCAAACCTCACATTACGGTTGTGTAAACAGAGCTGTCAGATGAAAAGCACGGCATTTTAGGAGGGTGACGAGAACATACTGACGTATGCTAACAGAGATGCTAGACTTTGTATATGTCCAATTTAAGGCATAGGTGAAAATATAACGAATGCCAAGCATCAAGACAATGCCAGACCCTGCAGAGAAGGTTACTTATCCAGTTATGATCAGCTATAATGTAGAATCTTTGATAACACAGGGCCAAAGTTAGTAAAATATCCATGACTACAAGATTTAAGCTTCAGAAATGTCACCACTGAGAATTCAAAGCGCATAATAAGCCATCATCTAATGACTGCGCTGATGAGCCTCAAATAGGATCTAGTTACCATATTCTCCACATAACGCTTGACAGAACAAATACCACAGAAATTAATAAGCGGAGCATGGTGCAGCTACCCACAAAGGTGGAAATCACTGAAAAACAAAGAGTGTGAGATCGGGTGCACAGTGCAGGGTGAATAGATGATGTGCAGCCGCTCTTCAGCTCTGCTCCTCTATCAGCAGGCAGCTATATTGATTGGCTTTAATTTAAGCAAGATTCGGAATGTTTGCCTCTGGAAATCCCACGGCAGGGGAAATTGGGAAAACCGCTCAATGCAAAAACAGATCGTTGCTTGTATTATTTACAATGCGAAGCATTTCAGAAAACAAAATTAGCACAAATTTAGAAAAGGTGACTGTGTTTTGCCAAATACGCAACTCAATGTCTACATAAACCAAACAAATCAGCTGTAAAGGTGGCATAATAATACAATATGTCACACAGTTATAACTAGATATATTGCTACCCGACAAACGGTAGGTATTTTCAAGGCTGAAAAAAGACATTTAAAGCAATCTGTAAATCACATTTTTGGCTTCCCATCTGAGAGCAGCATGATGTAGGGGTGGAGACCACAATTCTAGCCAGGGCTGTGGAGTCGGTAAGCCAAACCTTCGACTCCGACTCCTCAAATTCTCTTGCACCGACTCCGACTCCGGCTCCTACATATATTGCTTATAGTTAGGTGAAAAATTTATTGTAGTACATGAATATGTGTATGTGAACATCAGACATTTAATAATTTTTATGATACAATAATCAAGATATTTGGTTAGAACATAAAATATATTTATTGGAATACAACTTTAGAACACAAAAAACTGTAATAAATTGTAAATATGTAATACACTATGTAATATACAGTAGATTACATATATATCTTGTGTGTGTATATACACTGTATATATATATATATATATATATATATATATATATATATATATATATATATATTACATATATTACATATTTACAATTTATTAGTTTTTTGTGTTCTAAAGTTGTATTCCAACAAATATTTTATGTTCTATCCAATTATCTTGATTATTGTATCATAAAAACAATTAAATGTCTGATGTTCACATTGTACTACAATAAATTTTTCACTTAAATATAAGCATTATACTAAATGTTATTATTTAGTAAAATATTCAGCACATTCTGCATTGCACTCCTGTCCCCAATTTATTATATATTTTAGGAGTCGGAGTCGGTGCATTTTATACCGACTCCGACTCCACCAAAATGAGCTCCGACTCCGACTCCACAGCCCTGATTCTAGCAATGCATCATAACTACGCTGCTTGCTCTTCATTTGGAAAAATCACTTATCTGCTCCAGATCTACCATTTCTCTAAATGTTGAGCTCTGTATAACCCCACCCACGCCACTGATTTGCAGATTTTTGTGTACACTCTGCATAGGCAGAAAGCTGACAATCATGGTGAGATCGTGGTTATACATTGTTTATAAATATGGAGGACTACATGGCAGCAGGTCTTAGGCTAGTTTCACACTTGCGTTGTGCGGCATAAGTCACATTGCATTGTGTGACGGATGTAACGGATGCATTGCATATAGTGGCACAACTGATGCGACGGATGCTGCAAAACAGAATCCGTTTTAGCTTTTTGTTTTTACAAAAATTACTCAACTGAGCATGCGCAGTTGTGTAAAAACGGATGCGTCACAGGAATCCGTGAAACGGATTCCGACAGATTCCGCCACCATAGGCTTCCATTATAAAAATGATGGATGCTGACGGAATCCAGCACATTGCGTTTTTTTGACGCTCAGGGAAGCGCAGAAAAACGCTACATGCTACGTTCTTTCCGCCCAGCAGATGCAACGCAGCGTCGGCCGGCGGATGCAACGCAGGACCATCAGTCGCAATGCGTCGTCCATACAAGTCTATGGGAAGCAGCGGAGTCCGTTAACGGATCCTACAGATGAAACACTGATATTACCAAAACTACACATTGCTGGAATCAAGGTTTCTGTATCTTCATTACACACCTTTCAGATTAGATTGCAAAAACCTTGAGACAGATTCGCTTTAAAACATAAAAAATGATATCTTACATCTGTGATGACAGGATCAGGGCACTCCATTATAGCAGGTCCGTGACACATTTTCTTATAGGCACATCTGTTGCTGCACCAGACACACTCGTACTTTGGGTCGGCAGCCAGGCACAAACTACAATCACTTCTTCCAAAAAAGCAGTTGTACAGGCTTACTACAAAGAAAAACATACCAAAACAGAATTGCATCAACCCACGTAACCGGTATTAAAAGCTTTATATAGAAGCTGTACATGTAATAGTTTGCTACTTTTAGGTTTAGTTATAAAGAAACTCAAAAGTAACAGTTTAAATAGATATTAAACACTATGGCACCTGTACAGAAGTCACAGAGCTTATCAAATAGCCTATATGCACTATTTTACTGATGCATCATTTAACCCCCTTAGGCTACTTTAGAGCCCTGGTACGGTGCTATTCTAACAAATACATGGCCACATGGAGGTGGCTTTCTAGGTTTATGTCCTGAATAAATTTAATTTTTATTGCAAGTTTACATACACTTTCTAAAAGAAACACATCTGCATGTTTTTCTCACTATCTGATATGAAGTCAGAATAAACCTTTCCCGTTTTAGGTCAATTAGGAACCAAAATTATTTATACTTCCCAAATGCTAGAATAATGAGAGAGAATATTGTAAGGGATTTTTATTACTCTATGCAAAGTCAAAAGTTTACATACATTTCATTAGTATTTGGTGCCATTGCCATTAAACTGTATGACTTGGGTGAAACGTTTTGGATATCCTTCCACAAGCTTCTCATAATAGCTTTTAGGAATTTGTGCCCATTCTTCCTGACAGAACTGGTGTAACTGAGCCATGTTTGTAGGTCGCCTTGCTCGCACCGGTCTTTTCAGCTTTGCCCATACATGTTCAATCGGATGAAAATCAGGGTTTTGTGATGGCCACTCCAAAATATTGACTTTGTTATCCTTAAACCATTTTGTAACCAGTTTGGCAGTATGGTTCAGGTCATTGTCTATTTGGAAGACTCATTTTCGCCCAAGCTTTAAGTTCCTGCTGATTTCTTGAGATGTTACATCAGTATTGTCACAATCTTCTTTCCTCATGATGCTGTCTATTTTGTGAAGTGGAAAAGTCCATCCTGCAGCAAAACAACTGAACAACATGATGCTGCCACCCCCATGTTTCACAGTTGGGATGGTGTTCTTAGGCTTCAAAGTGTCTTCTTTTTCCTCCAAAATGTAAAGGTCATTATTGCCAAACAGTTCAATTTTTGTTTAGTCAGACTATAGGACATGTCTCCAGAAAAAAAGGTCTTTGTTCCTGTGTGCATTTGCAAACTTTAATCTGGCTTTTTTATGGTTTCTTTTGGAATAATGGCTTCTTCCTGGTAGAGTGGCCTTTCAGCCCATGTTGCTACAGTACTCATTTCACTGTGGATAATGACACACAATCTTACCAGCTTCAGCCAGCATCTTCACAAGGTCTTTTGTTTTTGTTCTTCAGTTGATATGCACATGTCTGACCAAAGCACGTTCATCTCTAGTACACAGAACCTATTTCCTTCCTGAGGCGGTATGATGGCTGGACATTCCCATCTTGTTTGTACTTGCGTATGATTGTTTGTACAGATGAACAAGGCACCTTCAGGTATCCAGAAATTGCAACCAAGTATGAACCAGACTTGTGCAAATCCACAATTCTCTTCCTGAGATCTTGGCTGATTTCTTTTGACTTTCCCATGATGCTACACAAAGAAGCAGTGTGTTTCAGGTGTGCATTAAAATACATACACAGGTGTGTCTCTAATAAACTCAGACGTTACCAATAAACCTATCAGAAGCTTCAAAACACATGACATCATCATATGGGCTGTCCTATATTGTTAAAAAAGTACGCATAGTGTATATAAACTATTGACTTTGCAAACAATAATAAAAATGCCTTAAAATATTCCATCTCGTTCATTATTCTGGCACTTGGCAAATATAAATAATTTCTAAATGTTAAGGTCATTGTGTAGTCATGTTATTATATCTTAACGTGAGCAATCTAGCAGTATGTTAAGCTTATTTCATAAATTGAATTTATTGTAAAGCACATAATATAAATGTCAATGAGATAAATGTAAAAAAACACTGATCAACATTAGAGAACACTTTCAAATATCTGCAAGTTATTGGTGTTATTCTTGCACCTAGTGATAATTTCTTTAATTATCTGACCAACCCTATTTAACTGGCAGCCTAACGTTGCAGTTTGCACTGACTTTGCAAAAATAGTGTGCCGTTCCTAAGTGACTGAAACGCTCCAGCAGCAGGTTGTCCAGATGAAGACCTAAGGGTTGACCTCATCAGCCATAGCAAGAGAAGTTGGTTGTTTCAAGTCTAATTTCGAGACTAGTGCATATTTACATCGTCATAAACTCTTTCAAGTTCCCCAAGAAGGCTAGTCACCCTCGCAAGAGAGGACAGGATAATGTGGAGAATCTCCATGGGTAATCGTTTCAACACTGCTGCTGGAACTGCTTGCCATATCAGCACTGAAAAAGGTAAGGATCTGTCTCGTCATACAATGTCACGATGTTTAAGAGCATTTGGACTGAAAGCCCAATCTGCAGTGACCAAACCTCTCATTAGCAGAAAGAATCAAAAGGCTAGCCTCACCTTTGGTGAGGAGCATTTTGTGTTGACAGGAGAAGTGGTCCACAGTTCATTTTCGTAATGAAAGCAAGCTTAATTTATTTGGGTCTGATGGGAAACATTATGTTCATCGACAAACTGGGGAAAGACTGAACCCAAAGTGTGTTAAGAGGTCAGTGAAAGGTGGTGGAGGAAGAGTCATGGTTTGGGGATTGTATTCTGCAGCAGGAGTTAGACCTCTCATACAGCTACATGGCAGAATGAATGCAAGTGTGTGTCAGAACCTTCTTCAACACGTGGTTCCTTACTTGCGTTCATCACCAGCAATTTTGATGCAAGACAATAGCCCCTGTCCCACAGCAACACTGGTAAAGCAGTTCTTTGAAATCGAAAACTTTGAAACAATGAAATGTCTAGCCCAGAGTCCTGATCTAAACCCAATACAAAACCTCTGGAAAATCCTTGGTGACAAAAATTATGGCCAAGAAACCCACAACAGTCTAAGAACTATGGGAGAGACTGGAGTAGACCTAAACCACACCAGAGCAGTGTGAGAGACTAGTGATGTCCTGTGGACACAGATGTGCTGAAATCATTCAAAGCAAAGGTGTTGATACCCTCAGAAAATGTAGTTATAATCTTTCTTTGTGCTACAGATATTGTTGTTCTCTAAGGCTATGTGCGCACGTTGCGTAATTACATGCAGTTACGCTGCGCTTTGTAGCGCAGCGTAACTGCATGCGTCCTGCGTCTCCTGCATAATCTATGAAGATTGTGCAGGAGTTGTGCGCACGTGGCGTCTTAGAGCGCAGCGCTTCGGCTGCTGCCCGAAGCGCGCGTTCTAAGAAGTGACATGTCACTTCTTCCGTGAGCTTTGCCTGCAGCCCCTGCTCTGTCTATGGGAGGAGGTGCAGTCAGAGCGCATGGAATCGGCTTTTTTTTTTTTTCACTACGGACATTTTCTGCAGCGATTTGAAGCGCACGTATGCTCTTCAGATCGCTGCAGAAATTTATGCAGTGACTGTACGCAACATAGCCTTACTATGATCATCACGTTTTGGGCAAAGTAAAAGCATTATGTTGATACATTTTGGATGTTTGTAAAACACTGTTCTAGTGGCATGGCGTACCCCTTACAAAAAGCCATCAACTGTTAATAAATGTAGATTACATTATTTCTGAAAAAGCAAGTGATCATACATTGTTCTCTAATTTTGATCTTTAATGCATGCATGTATATCTAATATATAAAGCTGAGTGTATGTGTGTGTATGTACAGTACAGACCAAAAGTTTGGACACACCTCATTCAAAGAGTTTTCTTTATTTTCATGACTCTAAAAACTGTAGATTCACATTGAAGGCATCAAAACTATGAATTAACACATATGGAATGAAATACTTAACAAAAAAGTGTGAAACAACTGAAAATATGTCTTATATTCTAGGTTCTTCAAAGTAGCCACCTTTTGCTTTGATTACTGCTTTGCACACTCTTGAACCGGGGAAAGAGACAGAACCGGGGAAAGAGACAGAACCGGGGAAAGAGACCGAACCGGGGAAAGAGACCGAACCGGGGAAAGAGACCGAACCGGGGAAAGAGACCGAACCGGGGAAAGAGACCGAACCGGGGAAAGAGACCGAACCGGGGAAAGAGACCGAACCGGGGAAAGAGACCGAACCGGGGAAAGAGACCGAACCGGGGAAAGAGACAGACACACACGGAGAGAGAGAGAGACACACACGGAGAGAGAGAGAGAGACACACACGGAGAGAGAGAGAGACACAGACACAGAGAGACACAGTGCTAGAGAGAGACCGAGAGACTGATACAGAGACATACAGAGACATAGACAAACACGCAAAGACAGACAAGGAAAGAGACAGACAGACAGACTGGGAGAGAGACAGAGACAGTGTTACTATCCTAAATAAATATATCTAATACCACTATCTGATTAATCATAATAGTGTGTAAATGTTGTCATGAATGAATATTAAAAGTGGCTGTCTGGTCTAAAATGATAAGACTGCAGTCGCTCTATGTCTCACTCCATGTGACAGCACACTTCTGATTCTTCACATTGCACTCACTGTACACTGTGAGGATGCTATTTTGTCAGAGATGGGAACCGATTTGATGTATGCAGACTCGCTTTATGAACTAGCATCGAGCGAGGCTGTGTCCATCTAGTCGGATTATGGCCAGGCACATGTATATCGCACACTTGTGGTCAGGTGACCTTCATTCCCGGCTCTGTCACCGCAAAGTACCTGCAATGTGAGGATTCACAAATCTGCAGTCACAGAATGACTGCATACTTGTCATTTTAGACTAATCAGTATGTCACCAAGCATTTATTCATTTTATGGAAACTAGTACAAGTATATAGCCTTTACCTACTGATTACCTCAGCTCTGTAGAATTTTACAGGCATGAATGACTGACAAGATAAACATACCATTCAGTTTGCTGTCAATCTTTCTGTCATCCACTTTTATGTAAATATCGAGGGTAACAGATTCTTCATTTTTAGCAGATAACTAAACAGAAATGAAGATAGGTTACATATTGTTATACTAAAGCTGCAATTAAAAGAAAGCAATTAATAATCTTGTACAAAAGAGGATACAGACAGAAGAGGACCTCTGTCCAAGAACAATATATGGGCCCTTTGCAGTCCAAAATCTCATCTTTATGCACAATGCCACCTGCTTTGGAGGTGAAGTGGGCCGCCCCCCTTACCTCTAGGGTACGTTTTTCTGCATGTATAATCTGAAATCTTGTACAAAAACAAACATTACTTCATAAAAAAAATGCAGAAAACTATTTTGTGAAATTACGTGGACTGTATTGTAGCACATGAGTGTTTTAATAATGTACTAAACAAAAACGAACAAAAAAACAAACTAAAGCTACTTTGTAAACCAGCAAGTTAATGCGAGTACAGTAATAATTTAAAGGAAAATCGGTCAGCAGGATTTCACACCCCAACTATCTATGTAGCTATTTCCAAGGCCAATCCAGTAATATCTTTACATGACCAGTCTGTTTCTCCATTACTGAGAAATCAGTGTTTGAATTGATATGAAAATATCTATGATAGATCTGAAGCCTCTGCCACTCCAGCTCTATTCTTTGCCCAGCTTCTTACTCCTTGAATGTTGGCTCCTATGAATGAAGTCAAGCAGTATTGAGGCTGTTAGTCAAGTAGGAGGCGGCAGTGTTAGGTGGGGAATAGAGGTGGAGTGACAGAGGCTTCAGATTTATAATCTAGTTTACATACCACCTCATAAGCTCATTTCTTAGTAACAGACCAACAGACCATGTAAAGTTATTGCCACACTTGGTGGGATACATGCAATTATAAATAGTTTGGGTGTGTGTGAAATAATGGTTACCGTTGCTTCTTAAAGTGGTATTCCAGCAATGCTCAGCTGTTTCCATAACTTCCATAATGTGTAAGGGAGAAAGCCATGCACATAGGACCCCCAAATAGTGAAGCTTTAGGTCGTATGCAATGTTCAAATAGTGTATATAATTAAAGGGAACCAAACATCAGCATTTTCCTATATAAGGTACAGCCAGTGCAGTACAGGCACTATCAGGCACATTGTGTACATACCATTAGTGGGCAGCTTGGATGTTTAGGCTGTGAAATTTAAGTTTATAAAGTTTGAAAATTCATCCACTTTTTGATTGACGTGTGCACCTCGCTGTTAATGTCCCGGGCGGGTTATGCACATGGATTCCCCCCCCCCCTTTCGCCGCCTGTTCCTCCCTCTCTCTGGCTGTATGTAAATTTCTAATCTTCAGTTACACGGCGTCTGTTAGCGCCTGCGCATAGCGCTCATCTTCGGCGCCGTGTTTCTGAAGTCCACAGTATTATTGTGCATGAGAGGGCGGCGCATGCGCCCTCGCTTCTTCAGATCTGTTGTGACCGTGGGAGCGCGCGCGGTCACAACAGGACTAGAGCACAGCTGATCGTACACCGATTAGCTGCAGCAGACGTCTGCTACGATATCGTCTGGTGCAGCTAATCGGTAAGATCAGAGATGTTTGGTTCCCTTTAAGTCTAAAGGTCCAGTCACACTAAGCAACTTACCAGCGATCCCAACAACGATAGGGATCGCTGGTAAGTTGCTAGGAGGTTGCTGGTGAGCTGTCACACTGCGACGCTCCAGCGATCCCACCAGCAACCTGACCTGGCAGGGATCGCTGGAGCGTAGCTACACGAGTTGCTGGTGAGCTCACCAGCAACCAGTGACCAGCCCCCAGTCTCCTAGTTACAGCACACATCAGGTTAATTAACCCGATGTGTGCTGCAGCTAAATGTGCACAGAGCAGGGAGCAGCGCACACTGAGCGCTGGCTCCTTGCTCTCCTAGTTACAGCACACATCGGGTTAATTGCCTGATGTGTGCTGCAGCTATCTGTGCACAGAGCAGGAGCCGGCAGCACAGGCAGTGAGAGCGGAGGAGGCTGGTATCAAAGGTAAATATCGGGTAACCAAGGACAGGGCTTCTTGGTTACCCGATGTTTACATTAGTTACCAGCCTCAGCAGAAGCTGGCTCCCTGCTCACTGCACATTTAGTTGTTGCTCTGTCGCTGTCACACACAGCGATCTGTGCTTCACAGCGGGACAGCAACAACTAAAAAATGGCCCAGGACATTCAGCAACAACCAACGACCTCACAGCAGGGGCCAGGTTGTTGCTGGATGTCACACACAGCAACATCGCTAGCAACGTCACAAAAGTTGTTCGTTACCAGCGATGTTGCTAGCGATGTTGCTTAGTGTGACGGGGCCTTAAAACATCAGAGCTCCAGACATGTCTGGATTTCCAAAAAGTTTGTCCATCATGTTTGCAAGAATGAAGACATAGTGTTTACAGGTTTAGAGAAATAGTTAATTATCATACTAACCACCACATAAGCTATAAGCATATAAAGCAATGAACACAACCTATCCAAAACAGTCTCATGGGCTCAATAGTTATGAAGGGCATCCACATTCTTGTGGCCACATTGTGTAATGAAGCAAAAGAAAGCATTTTCACCTCTTATGTACAGAGTTCTATTAGTACAAAAAAAAAGGGTGAAACTACTACTAGTTATTTTGCTCCTTTCAGAGACCTCCTAAGCATTGACTATCAGGTAAGGTAAAGGTAAATACCTTTGGAACTGAGAGTGAGAACATATCCACTTCTGTTTCTACAGGAACATCGAACTTCAGCCTATCATTACCAGCATCATTTCCAGCCCTGAAACGTTTTTCCTGCATTTTTGAAAGGAAAGGAATGGTTAGGCCATGACTACATGGTGACTCTGGTCTTGTCAGCTAGTGTGCTCCTAAAGTTCGCTCGGGGGTCACTGATACAACGCAGTGCTATACAAGTGAATGGAGCTGATTTGTAACACTGCAGTGACAAGCTGGACACAAGAAATCTAACTCTGTCTGAAGGTGTCACAGTGCAAAATCATTCACTTCCATAGCACCATGATGTAGCAGTAGCACGGAGCAAACTTCTGTTGCATGACAGATGTTGTGGCCAAGGTTGTTGGGTAGCCCAAGCCTTAGGTATGCAAAATGAAAGAAACAGAAGTGTAAGGCAATGAGGCTTCTACACTTTAACACTTTACACTTTTAACCCATTACTTGCCAAATTAGAAATTTTAATTTTTATATTTTATTAAATAAAATTTTTATTGAAAAAAAAAATTAAAAATGATTATGAAATTTAAGCAAAATTAATGAATAAATTAAATTAATGATTAATTAATTTAATGAATTTTAAGCAAAAGATTAGGCGTCCCAAAAAAGGACATTGGTAGATAATAGGTTAAAGTAATACTAACAACACTTGGCTGAAACCCCCAAAGCTTCCAAAAAGTCAATATATTTTATACAGTATTTAATGTTGTGCATCTTTTGGGGTCCATGCCATATTTTTTTTAATCCAATAGGCTTTTCTATAGGACTAATAGTAGCACATTTAAAGAAGCACTTCCATCAAAGCTTTATAATCCTAATATATTGCAATCATATTACACAGCACTGTGTACTTACAACAGCTTATTTTGCCCTTCTACCCAGCTAATTCTTCTGTTTTCCATTACTTTTATGACATCACGGGAGTAAAAATGGACTAGCTAAAATCCTTCTAAGCTCTGTGTCTAAACAGAAAGTCTCTTTCCTGCATGAGTCAGTGTAAAAGTCCCTGGCAGGGTGGAGGAGGGAGCAGCTGTGTCAAGAGTCGAGGAGGGCAATGATTAATGCAGGGACAAGAAACCTCCTGTTTCTGCATACAGCAGAGAAAAGGGAAGAATTTATTAGGTGAAAAGGCAAAATGAGCAATTTTTTGTACACGGTGCCATATAATATGATGATTGCAAGAAATGAAGATGACAAATCTTTGATGGGAGTGCTTCTTTAAATGTGTTATTTTGAGTTCTATAGAAAAGCCTATTACATAAAAACACGCTACATTTAAATAATGCTGTATTCTATGCATTCTACAAACAAAGACATGGCACCGATGCCAAAAATGCACATGTGAAGAAAGATTAGGAAAAATGCAGTGGAAAAGTATACTGCTTGAAGTGGTGTATTATATTTCTCCATTGACTTACAGCCAAAACTGGACACTTGGATAAGACAAAACTCACATCCATATTTCAGACTGATGCACAGAAAGGCTATGGGTCTTCAAACTGAAAATTGACAACCTCATAGGCATATGAAATGAAGTTAAATTCAGGAGACCCACGGCCTGTCTGTGCATTGCGGTAGTTGACCCACAAAACATGGGTGGGTGAATCTGGACTTTTAGGCTATGTGCCCACGCTGCGGAAAATGCGCGGATTTTGCCACGGATTTCTTGCGGAAATGCCGCGGATTTTTCAGAAATCTGCAGCACAGATACTCCCCAGCCATTTCTATGGCATTTGGGAAATGCTGTGCCCACGCTGCGGATTTTTCCGCAGCAGAAATTATGCGGATTTCCGTGCGGAAAAATCTGCAGCATGTCAATTATTGTTGCGGATTTACCTGCGGATTTTGCCTATTCAATTGAATGTAAAAAAACCCCGCAAAATCCGCAACGAAAACCGCGACAAATCCGCAACAAATCCGCACAAAATCAGCACAAAATCAGCACCTATGAAAAGGTGCGGATTCCGGGGGAATGCTGCGGATTTAGCTGCAGAAAAATCCGCAGATACAGAGTCCCGTGGGCACATAGCCTTAAGAATAGAAAAAAAGAGAGCGGGAATACCTGCTCATTGCAATAAATCCTTCACTGTTATCTGGAGCACGGAGACAAGTCTAGCCAGGACGTGGTAGAATTACAGAAGAAAGGATCCAGAATTGCTCATGATTAAGGGTGTTTTACCATCAGATACTCATTGATGGCTGTGTTCACAGCTTTTATCATGCACTTTAATTGAAGTGAAAAGTTTTTCTTATGCACGTTGGGATCTTGGATTTTATCTATATTAACAATGAAAAGTTTCATTTATTCCATGCAGCTGGATTCTTTCTTCTGTGCTTTTACTAATAGGACATTCACAGAAACTTTCCCCAAATATATGATATAACTGTATCATAATGCTGCTCTAATGTAAAGTGTTTTTATGCAGTGCATTGCTTCCACTCAACCTTACGTGGAGGGTGTTGAGAAGCTGCTGAATGCCAGTCAAGACAACTGCAAGTGTTGGACCTGGCCATTGCCCATCTGGTGCTCAGCAGTTGAACGGAGAGTAGCGCACACACTCTTAAATGTAGTCTGGATTTTATTGGTATACATACATCAAGAGCCAATTTATAAAGTTATGAATGAGAGCTCGGACAGATATAAGTATACATCCCAAACACCTTTTGAACTTATGCAAAGCAAAGTGATCCAAAGATGCTTGAAAAGTGGAGGTTTTGCAAATGATTTTAAGTATGTGAATTAAACGTGTCCCAAACCGGAGGAGCATCTAAAAGGTTGAAATATAGCCATAACTTTAAAATAATATATACAATATAGCGGCTATGTCTCGTCTTTTATGTTACCCTAGAGAAGCATATGATAGAAATGTGGAGTTGCTAAAGCTCATAGTTCGTTTTCTGTGATATTGCTCAGTATTTTCATGTATAAATGCTGACACGGCTTTGTCCCACCTCAATGATTGCACGTTCCACCTGCATACAAGAAATGCTGTCAATCACAGTGTGGGGTGGGGAAGCAGGACTCTCAGGTTTTCCGCTCAAGCTATGGCAGTATTTAACCCTTTCAGAATGCCACTACTTTGGGCCCTGTGTATACAGCATTCTTGTTATTAATTACGGTGTTTCAACAGCCATAAGTGTTTGATTTTTCTATCACCATAGCCATCTCTCCATGTGGGCCGAGTTGTACTTTGTCATGGCGCAAATCTAGAGTGCATATTGTATGTTTATAAACTTTAATCATTACTTTTTTTTTGGGAGGGGGGGGAGGGGAAGTAAGGAATACTAAAAAAAACAACAAATTGTGCATTTTTGTAAGCTGCTTTTTTCTTTTATACAGCATTCACCATGTTCTGAGAACCAGGGCTTTTTTATTCTACTTTGACTTAAGTGATCAGTTGATGTCAGGCAATTTGGGGTACACGTCCTTTTTCTTGGTAGTTTTTTCAGAAATGGATCAATGGACTTATAGTCCCTCTGTGGGCCTTGAAAGGCAATGATTTTGATCGCTCAGTGTTAGGCCACATCCACGCAATCAGTATTTGGTGATTTTTTTTTTTTTTACCTCAATAAATGTAAGCCAAAACCAGGAGTGGGTGATAAACACAGAAGTGGTGCCCGTGTTTCTATTATACTTTTCCTCTGATTGTTCCACTCCTGGTTTTGGTTTAAAATTACGGAGGTAAAATACTGACCAAATACTGAAAGTGTGAGTGAACATAGCCTTAACATGTAAATTATTTTAGACTCTAGCCATTGTTATCCCCCTGGCTGACAAGACAATGCATAGACAACCCATGATCAAGTTGTGTTTGAGTTAGGAAGTAGGTGGGGTAATTCAGCCTGATAGATGAGTGAACCTTTGGAAGTTCAATTTGTCAGGTACATTTGAACCTTAAACAAAGTTTGTTTTTTGACTTGATCCGAACATCAATAGAAGTCAGTAATTGGTAATTTCATGGCTCTGCTCACATGCTGCCAGCCATAAGCAGAACACTTCCAGGAGAGGGTGGGAGGGTTTTTCAAGCACAGTGCTGCTCACTTCAGTGGTTTGCACTCGTACCTCACTCAAACTTTATATTTTGGAAGCCAGTTTCTGAGCCCAAACTCCAAACATCAAACCTCAGGTTTGCGCAAGAAGCGGTCTTGTGCTGCGAAACGGCCGTTGGAGGTTCCCCTGAACCACCTTTGATTTAGGTAAGCATCATACTCTGGCTCAACTATATGTGTTGTATAGGGCTAATGTGACTTCTGTTACCATTTTATGGATCTTATTATAGGACTTACAGCCCAATTTAGTTTTATATCACAAGCCTTGTATTATGCTTTACCTATATCATTTATAATTGAGGTTTTTTTAACATCTCATTGCAGTAATTGTACTGTGATTGAAATTGTGGTTTACGGGACCTTTGTGTATGTTCCCTATCTTATGATTCAATGTCCTTTCTACTTTTTTACAATTAATAATAAATTAATTCTAATTGCACGTAATAGCTCTTTTTTCCTTTGTCTATTTAAATTGAATTTGGAGTGTGCCGTCTCTTGGCCATTCTGGGGGGTCAGATTATACCTTTTACCAGTATGACTTATGTGAGACCCTAAGGTATAATCATGAGGCTCTTTGTTTGGATATTGATACCACCTTTAAAATACTATATTTTTTTTTTATAGCCGCTATATAACTCGTGTTGTCTGCAGTGATGCAATAATCCACCCCCTAAACCATAATCCCACACAGCATAAACGCGTTTTTCTAGGACAAGTTAAAACTATCCAAACAAAATTAACATGAGTTTTTGAAAACCCATAGTTGAACTGTGGGTTTTTTCTTCAGTGCATTCTTCCCTATAGCCTTCTATGGGGAGACTGACTGCATGTAAAAAAATAAAATTAGTGTTTGCGCATTACAAAAATGCATAAAAAAAAATAAAATCTGTACCAAAAATACATAAGAAAGGGAAAAAAGACTAAAAACAAACAACAAACTGACTGCAGAGGATGAGTTACTAATCCATTAAGCAAGTTATAGATATATGTCACATCTTGCTGGTCATCTAGCTTATTAATGACTGGAAACAAAATTATTTCCCCCTGGTTACACTATTACCTTAGTGTTTCCTTTTGCCCTTTTCATACTTCTAACCAAAGTGAAATAAAAACGCATAAAACACAACAGAAAAAGAACAGTAAATGATACATTACTTGGAAAGGTTCAAGATTTTTCCCATAAAATTGGATAGTGTTTGCTAGATCCATTGGAATAAATGGAGGAACTGGTTGGAAGAACTGTGGACAATCTTCTTCCTAAAAAAAAAAATGATTAATTGATTATCCTCAAAAATGAAGAAAGTGGTACATGCAAAATACACAGTGGTACAAAATAATTAGAGGAAGACGAAGAATGCAATAAAATTGAAATAAAGCAACTTATTGAAAGAATATATCAGTAACGCAAAATCTTTACCACCGAAGGCAGAATATGAAAGACTTGCATAGAGCACATACATGAAAAAAGGACGTCTGAATGAGGCCTAGTAACCAGAAAGAGTGTAGCGGTCGATTTGTATGACCACCATGCAGCTGTATTTTATCATTCAAATTACAGCCACAATTTCTGACCCGATTGTTGGTCTCAAGACAGAACTATCAGTTCACAGGCAAATATGATACTGTTAGTTCAGTTCACAAAATCCCATTGTTTCACTAAAAATGTGTTGCATTAATAAGAAATCCAAAAAATACGCAGCAATACAGCAATGTGAGCCTTCCCAAACCATTACCTCCTATTGCACATCTATTGCCACTTCATATAATGTAAGAGTATGCGCTTTGGGCCAACTAGACATCTGCCACTGTGGTATTACTCACCTACTACTCATGTTCTATACTCAGCGTTACACTAGATAGATAGTTGAGACAATCATTTAGTTATTGCAGGGCTACAGGGTAACCACAGAAAATAGGAATGGGAAAAGATACCCTTTGCTCCAAAATACATACCATTTGGCCACCCTAAATATGTGGATACCTCTTACTAAGTTCAGCGTTTCAACCCCATGCATTATAGAAAGGTAACGTACATAAAACCAAGCACAAACACTAGCTGCGGATGTGAGCAGTCACTGTGGTGTGAATAAGGCCCAATGCAGTTTGGGTTGACATTTGAATCAAACAGATAAGATTTTAGGGTTACATTGCAAAACATTATGAGTCTTACCTGGCGGATTATTGAGGGTTCATTATTTGCAGTCATGTCCACACATTTATGGCTCTTTACGTCCCACTGGCATTCCCATTGTGTAGTTACACAAGAAATGCATCTGGAGGTAAAGACACATGTAATATTACTTCTGTTCTAGAGTGGAAGCAAAGCAAGCGCCAAGCTGAATTATATTGGAACTACTTACGGCAAATTTTCTGAAAGATTCATTGACTCTTCACAGTTGTAGAATTGATAGGTGTATTCAGCGAAGAACACATTTTTCACAAATAGTTGAATATTAACATTAACATAATCTGTGGTAAAACAAAAATTTACCCAGCAATATTACATTTTTTTCAAAAACACAATAACATTTATATAAAGTACATATACACGCATAAACACATATATATATATATATCTATATACATATCTCTCTCATATATATCTATATATATCTCTCTCTATATCTATCTATCGAGATATATACACATATATATATACACACACCAAGAGCAACCAACACCAAGAGAGAAAAGTTGTGAAATTCTGAAAATCACAGGATCGACAGACAAGTCAATGATATGTGAATGATGGAAGAGTGAATACAGTGTCATTATATGCATTTTTTAAGTCACTTTCTTTTTGGTTTTGTAGTATTGGTTGAACAAAGTCAAAATTTGGCTTTTTCCCATCAAATTGTTTTTGCAAGTTTTGGTTTTTTTTTTCTTTTTAACTGAAAAGTACCCCAGAGAGGAACTGAAGTGACGCTGCACCAAATTTTGTGACCTTTTAAAGTCACAATTGCTGGATAAGGCTAAAACATCTGCAATAGCTAAACTCCACCCACAAAGCTGGGGGAAAATAATACCGAGGAGAAAAACTAAAATACACTTCAAAAAGGAGCAAATAGAGCAATGAACTGGGTACAGATGAAGGAATAAAAACATACACAAAACTAGAAAGAAAATAAAAACAGGCGCAAAAACAATAACGGATATGGGACAAAATTTTCAAAGCCTCTCAATTTATTCAGTATGGAGTATGGGCACCATGCACATAAATCTCCGCATTTACACAACTTGGTACTCTATCAATGAGATTATTAAAGGGAATCTGTCACCAGGTTTTTGCGTCCCCATCTGAGAGCAGCATAATGTAGAAACAGAGACCCTGATTCCAGCGTTGTGTCACTTACTTGAGCTGTTTGCAGTCATTTTGATAAAATCAATGTTTTTTCTTCTGCAGATCTAGCAGTTATACAGAGTTCATGAATATGCTGGATACCTGGCAGCATGCCAAGTAGTTCTCTAATGATAATCTACTGTTGATTAATCAGTGATTTTAACAAAATTACACTAAGCAGCCCAGTAAGGATAACACCACTGGAATCAGGATCTCTGTCTCTACGTTATGCTGCTCTCAGATTAGATGGCAAAAAATATTTTGACAGATTCCCTGTAATGGTTGCCTGAGGAATGTTATGGAATGCTAAATGCACTTGAACTCGCAAGTCATCAAGATCCACTGCTGGCAGTTGCTTTTGCAATTGTTACAAATGACATCGCAGATGAGTGTAATGGGAGACAAGTCCAAAGTCGCTTTAGGCCATGGTAGCACGTTTAAGCCATGTTGGCTGCGGAATAGCTCAGGCAACATGCGGCTTGTTGTGTTGAAAAACAGCTCCTGTGACAATTTGTAAAAATGGCTGAACCACTGGTTCAACGATTCATCCATTCTGTACTGCTAGTGAACTTGCCCAACTCATACAAAACCTAACAATATATGTCTATACAAACCGTAAGTTGCACAACATTGGGCTACGAGTTAGACGTCCAGCTACAGATGTTCCAATGACCTTACGTTTTTCTCTCAAAGGCCAGCATGGTGCAGAGCAGGATGGCCATGGAGATTTACCTTCCTCAGTGAGAAGTCCTACTTTTGTCATGGATGGAATGCTAGCAGTAAACTGGTCTGAAGACTATGTGGGAAACGTATTGAAGAGGCCTTCATAAGAAGGGAATTTTGTTTACTTACCGTAAATTCCTTTTCTTCTAGCTCCAATTGGGAGACCCAGACAATTGGGTGTATAGCTATTGCCTCTGGAGGCCACACAAAGTATTACACTTAAAAGTGTAAGGCCCCTCCCCTTCTGGCTATACACCCCCAGTAGGATCACTGGCTCACCAGTTTTAGTGCCAAAGCAAGAAGGAGGAAAGCCAATAACTGGTTTAAAGACCAATTCAATCCGAGGAAACATCGGAGAACTGAACCATACCACATGAACAACATGTGTACCCGAAAAAACAGAAAAACCCCGAGAAAAACAGGGCGGGTGCTGGGTCTCCCAATTGGAGCTAGAAGAAAAGGAATTTACGGTAAGTAAACAAAATTCCCTTCTTCTTTGTCGCTCCATTGGGAGACCCAGACAATTGGGATGTCCAAAAGCAATCCCTGGGTGGGTAAAAGAATACCTCATGATAGGGCCGTCAAACGGCCCTCTCCTACAGGTGGCCAACCGCCGCCTGAATGACTTATCTACCTAGGCTGGCGTCTGCCGAAGCGTAGGTATGCATCTGATAATGCTTGGTAAAAGTAAGTAGACTCGACCAGGTGGGTGCCTGACACACCTGCTGAGCCGTAGCCTGGTGCCGTAATGCCCAGGATGCACCCACGGCTCTGGTAGAATGGGCCTTCGGCCTTGAGAGAACCAGAAGCCCAGTAGAACTGTAGGTTTCAAGAATTGGTTCCTCGAGCCCCCGAGCAAGGGTGGATCTGGAAGCTTGCGACTGTTTACGCCGACCAGCGACAAGGACAAAGAGTGCATCCGGGTGGCGCAGGAGCGCCATGCGGGAAGTAGAACCTGAGTGCTCTCACCAGAACCAACAGATTGCAAATCTTTCTGAAATTGATGGACTGGACGAGGACACAAAGAAGGTGAGGTGATATCCTGATTGATATGAAAATGGGATACCACCTTAGGGAGAAATTCCGGAACCGGACGCAGAACTACCCTGTCCTGGTGAAGGACCAGGAAGGGAGTTTGTATGAGAGCGTTGCTAGCTCGGAAACTCTCCTAAGAGACGAGACCGTTACTAGAAGGCCACTTCCCGTGACAAACGGGAAGGGAGACATCCTTCAAAGGCTCGAAAGGCGGCATCTGGAGAGCAATTAGAACCTTGTTCAGATCTCAGGGCTCTAACGGCCGCTTGTACGGAGTGCTGAGAAGACAAACTCCCCGTAGGAACGTGCGTACCTGAGGAAGTCGTCGTTTCTGAAAAAATACAGATAGCGCTGAGACTTGTCCCTAAAGGGAACTGAGCGACAACCCATTTTCCTACCTAGATTGCAGGAAGGAAGGAAACATAGACGATGCAACCGGCCAGGGAGAAACACCCTGCGCCGAGCACCGAGATAAGAACATCTTCCACGTCCTGTGGTCAATCTTGGCGGACGTTGGTATGCTAGCCTGTCTCATGGTGGCAACCACGTCCTGAGGTAATCCTGACGACACTAGGTTCCAGGACTCAATGCCACACCATCCGGTTGAGGGCCGTAGAATTCAAATGGAAGAATGGCCCTTGACACAGCCAGTCTGATTGGTCTGGTAGTGCCCCCGGTTAGCCTACCGTGAGGCACCACAGAACCGAGTACCACAACATCCTCGGCCAATTTGTAGCGACGAGGATGGCGCGGCCGCAGTCGGTCTTGATCTAGCGCAGTACTCTGGGCAACAATGCCAGAGGTGGCACCTAAGGTAGCTGGAACTGCGACCAATGCTGAACTAAGGCGTTTGCCGCCAGAGCTCGATGATTGTGAAACCGTGCCATGAAGCTGGCACATTGTTGTTGTGCCGTGACGCCATTAGATCGACGTCCGGCCTCTGTCAGCGGCGCCAGATCTCCTGAAACCCGTCCGGGTGAGGAGACCATACTCTTTCGGCCACACCTCAGCGACTTAGGAAGTCAGCTTCCTAGTTTCCACACTTGGGATGTGAATTGTGGATATGGTGGATGCCGTGTCTTCCACCCACATCAGAACCTGCCGGACTTCCTGGAAGGCTTGCCGGTTGCGCGTTCTTCCTTGGTGGTTGATGTATGCCACCGCTGTGGAGCTGTCCGACTGAAGTCGGATATGCTTGCTTTCCAGCCGCTGTTGGAAGGATTGTAGGGCAAGATACACTGCTCTGTGTTCAAGAACATTGATCTGAAGAGTGGACTCTTGCTGAGTCCACGTACCCTGAGCGC
Source organism: Anomaloglossus baeobatrachus (assembly GCF_048569485.1). Classification (NCBI taxonomy): domain Eukaryota; kingdom Metazoa; phylum Chordata; class Amphibia; order Anura; family Aromobatidae; genus Anomaloglossus; species Anomaloglossus baeobatrachus. Next base: position 346,400,936 of record NC_134356.1, on the reverse strand, counting down.
TGTAGTGGAGAAAAACTGCTCCCCACCCTGATAGACTCGCGTCTGTCGTAACTATCGCCCAGGACGGGGATAGGAAGGACCTTCTTTTTGACCAAGAGGTGAGAAGAAGCCACCACCGTAGAGATTCCTTGGCCGCCTGAGAAAGAACGACGACTCTGTTGAGGGACGTCGACTCCTCGTCCCATTGGCGGAGAATGTCCCATTGTAGTGGACGCAGTAAAACTGCGCGAAAGGAACTGCCTCCATTGCTACCATCTTACGTAGGAAGTGCATGAGGCGTCTCAATGTGTGCGACTGGTTCTTAAAGAAGAGCTTGCAGCCCGTAGTGAATGCTGTTTGTCTAGCGGCAGCTTCACTATCGCTGAGAGAGTAAGAAACTCTATGCCTAGATATGTTATCGATAGGGTCGGGGTCGGATCTGACTTTAAAAAGTTGATGATCCACCCAAAACTCTAGAGAGTCTCCAGCGCAACGTTCGGGCAGTGCGAAGCGTAGAAACGCTAGTGCTCTGGATCAATCGGCACGTGTGGATAAGCATCCTTGATGCCTAATGATGCTAGGAAATATCCTTGGGACCTTGAGGCGATGACATGGCGGAGGGATTCCATCCGGAACCGCCTGGTGTCCACGAGCTTGCTGAGCATTTTTAGATCCAGAACGGGACGGAACGGCCCGTTGTTATAGGTACCGCAAAGAATTTGGGGTAAAAACCGTGACCTTGTTCCTGAAGAGGAACGGGAGTCATCACTCTTTCTGCCTATAGAGTGCACCCTGTTTGCAGAAGAGCAGCGGCCCGGCCGGGAGGTGGAGAAATTCTGAAGAATCGAGTTGGAGGACGAGAAGTGAGCTCTATCCTGTACCCGTGAGACAGAATGTCTCACACTCAATGGTCATTGACCTATGGCAGCTAAATATCGCCAAGGCGGGAGAGCCTGCTACCGACCGAGGCCGCAAGTCATGAGGAAGCCGCCTTGGAAGCGGGTTTTCAGACTGTCGCTTTTTTGGGCGAGACTGAGCCCGCTAAGAATCTTAGCTCCTCTGATCCTTTTGAGTCCACATTGGACGAGGAAAAATGGGACCTGCCCGAGCCTCGAAAAGGCCGAAAACCCCGACTGCCTCTTGCTCTGTTGGGGTTTGTTGTGTCCGGGCTGAGGAAAGGATGAATCCTTACCCCTGGACTGTTTGATGGTTACATCCAACGCTCACCAAACAGTCGGTCAGCAGAAAAAGGCAACTGGTTAGGCAACCTTTTTTGGAAGCAGAATCTGCCTTCCATTCACTTAACGAGCAGACCAGGCTCTGCTTAAAAACACGGAGTAGCGGAGGCTACCGCCGCACGGTTCGCAGAGTCCAGGACAACCTGAATCGCGTAAGAAACAAATGCAGACATTTGAGAGGTTAAGGATGCCACCTGCGGCACAGATGTACGTGTAACCGTGTCAATCTGTGTAAGACAAGCTGAAATAGCTTGGAGTGCCCCAAGGGAGAGAATGCCGGAGCCAACGGTGCGCCGACAGCCTCATAGATGGCTTTCGACCAGAGATCCATCTGTCTGTCAGTGGCATCTTTGAGTTTGCAGTTCCATCTCCCACTGCAACTATGGATCTAGCTACAAGCCTGGAGATTGGAGGATGCCGCTCGGGACATTGGGTCCAGTCCTTGACCAAGTCAGGGGCAGGGATAACGTGTATCCTAAGCCGTTTGGAGAAGCGCATATCTGGATAAGCGTGGTGTTCCTGGACTGCCTCTCTGAAGGCAGAGTGGTCCAGAAAAATACGTGAAGCTGACTCCTCCACTGGAGGAGCTGTGAGAAATAACCCACATTCTATAGATGGACGCTATAAGATTATTTACTATGGCGTCACAATCAGGTGTATCCAGATTGAGAGCGGTCTCAGGATCAGAATCCTGAGCCGCTACTTCCGCCTCATTACACAGCGAGTCCTTCTGTTAGGACCCTGATGAAACCGAGGCCGCTCATAGCGAGCCCACTTAGGCTGTCTGGGACTGACGTCCGTGCAGAGCCGTGACTCTGGGATGCGTGTGACATTCCCGGAGCTGTTAGTTATTCACACTGAGGGGGGCCATGGATCAATGATTCAACAGTGCCCATATTGTGAGAGACATGTCCGGACTGCTAGGCTTCTAGTATCATAGCCATAGTCTCAGAAAAACTGTCAGTAAATACTGCAGACACCGTCCTCATCCCCTGGCCATTAGTGCATACAATGGGAGTCTATGTACCTGCCGGCCGTATAGCCGTACATGCTGTACCAGCTGTATAGAAAAACATGTGGTTCTGCACCTTTGTTTTACACAGAGAATATGCTGATAACTCCTCCGCATAATCCAGGAGGGTATATACAACGTGCGACCAAACAGTGCAATGTATATAGTACAAGCATATCTATAAGTGCACTTCTGCACTAGTGGGGTTAGCACCACAGGTGCTGCTTAACGCCTGTTACAGCGATTGTGTGACTATCAGAATGCCAGGGTCTTCCACACTTGTCTCTGTATCGTACAGAAACTGACACTAATGGCTGCCGGTGTCCTTGTAGAGAAGGAAGCCGTGGGCGTGCCTGAGAAAGTGCGGGAATCCGGATTCACAGTGCACACAGTGAGAGGGGTGGAGTATGCAAAACATACTCCAGCTCTCAGCTCTGCTCTATGCAGCGTCACGCCCCTACCCTGACTGTCAGGGCTGTGGGCGGTAACGAAGGGAGACTAGGCCCAGAAGCCGGGGACTCGAGTTAACAGCGCGGCCGCCGTAAAAGCGCGGGCCGCGCTGAAGTCCCCGGCGCACCACAAGTGCCAGCCGCGCCGCAGTTCCAGCGGCCGGCGCGACTGATTCATAGAAGTGGCCAGCGTCCCGCCCCTCTCCTGACTGGCAGGTCTGGGGGCGGGAACGAACGGAAGCAGGCCGCAAAAGCCGGGGACTCTAGTTATCAGCGCGGCCGCCGTAAAAGCGCGGGCCGCGCTGAAGTCCCCGGCGCACCACAAGTGCCAGCCGCGCCGCTGCCAGCGGCCGGCGCGACCGATTCCTGGAAGTGGCCAGCGTCCCGCCCCTCTCCTGACTGGCAGGTCTGGGGGCGGGAACGAACGGAAGCAGGCCGCAAAAGCCGGGGACTCTAGTTATCAGCGCGGCCGCCGTAAAAGCGCAGGCCGCGCTGAAGTCCCCGGCGCACTACAAGTGCCAGCCGCGCCGCAGTCCCAGCGGCCGGCGCGACCAATTCCCATAAGTGAGCCTGCTTCAGCAAAGCTGAATGAGGCCATGGCACAGGCGCCGCAGCGCTGATGTCCCCCGGCGCACTACAACACCCAGCATGCTGCGGTGTGAGCGCCAAATGCACGGGGACACAGAGTACCTTGAGGAAGCAGGGCCATGTCCCTGATGTACTCCGCTCCATCCAGCATCTTCTCCAGGGGCTGTAGATGGAGCACGGTCTCAGTGCCTGGAGACCGGTAAATCCCACTTCACCCAGAGCCCTGTAAAAAGGGATGGGGAAGGAATCAGCATGTGGGCTCCTGCCGCCGTACCCGCAATGGGTACCTCAACCTTACAAACACCTCCGACATACAGTGGGGTGAGAAGGGAGCATGCTGGGGACACTATATGTGTCCTCTTTTCTTCCATCCGACATAGTCAGCAGCTGCTGCTGACTAAAAAGTGGAGCTATGCGTGGATGTGTTGCCTCCTTCGCACAAAGCACAAAACTGGTGAGCCAGTGATCCTACTGGGGGTGTATAGCCAGAAGGGGAGGGGCCTTACACTTTTAAGTGTAATACTTTGTGTGGCCTCCAGAGGCAATAGCTATACACCCAATTGTCTGGGTCTCCCAATGGAGCGACAAAGAAATGGAATGTTTAGTCATACTCCCAGGTCTTACTCCCAGGATTATGGTGTGGGGTGTATATGAAAGTCAGGTGGGATGGGGTTAAATCCTAGATCTCCAGGGTTTGATTATATGAACTTGCCTAGCTTTTTAATTGAAGCAAGAAATGGGTTCACGTGGTGTTCTGTGTGTTGTGGGAACAGAACAATGTGTGGATTCTGCTGGGAGCTGCAGAGTACCATTTGTTGCTGACCAAACAGCCAGGAGAAGGGTCTGGATTGCTGCATGGGGGGACCATGGTCTGGGTGTGGGAGGAAGAGAAATCCACTAATGCTGGCAACCTCAGCCTGAAAATGAGAGGGAAAGGACAGTGATCCGAACTGGTGACGATACATTGATATTCCTTTTTTACTGGTACGTAAACTATTTTCCAGAAAGAAGCAGTTTTGTTTTTGGTTTTTAACAACTGGAGTCTTACGGAAGTAATAAAACTTCACAGTTTTTTGGACCAGACTGCACTGTCTGTGTGAATGCTACCGACTGCCACCTGTAGGGACTCCTGCTCTCTAGTAGAGTAGCCATACTCCTCCAGTCTCATTTGAGGTACACAAACAGCTCAAAGTTATACTTATTTTGTTGTGAGACCAATGGTTTGGCCATTTCTAAAAATTGTCCCCAGAACCATTCAACAATGTAAACCTCAATGTTTACCTGTGCTACCGTATCTTTCATGACCTAAAACTACCATGCCTGCAGTCTCCGGACTTGTCTCTCATCTGGAACGTCATTGATCAGCAATTACAAAAGTAGCTGCTAGTGGTTAATTATGATGATTTGTGTGCCCAAGTACATTAAGCAAGGCACAGCATTCCTCAGACAACCATTAATAACCTCAATGATGGCTTGCCAAGGTGTGGGAGTGCATTTCTGCACATAGCACTCAGACTTGATATTGAATAAATCAAGATATCTTTCAAATTTTGTTTCCATTTCCTTATTTTGTATATCATTAGCATGTCCATTAGCCCTATAATTTCAATAATTCCATGACATTTCCTTCTTGGTATTGCAACTTCAATGCTAAAGAGTGTAAACACACACACACACACACACTCTATTTTCATTTATCTTTATGCAAATGTGTATGTAGAAATATTTTAAGTGTATATGTGCAAACACACACACATCCATCTGTCTATCTATGTACACACACACACACACACAGTGTTGTGCAGAGGTTTTAGGAGGGTAGGTAAAAAATGCTGAAAGGTAGGATTGGTTTTAAAAATAACAGCGTTAATGTTATTTGCACAAGATTATAGACATAAAAGTCTGTGGTTGGTTCTCCAAGATGTTTGGAAAAACCTACCTTCCCTCAAAAACTGTGTATGACCGTACATAGAAGAATTGATGGTTGGCTGTGGTTTTGAAAACAAGGGTGGTTACAAAGAATATTGATTTGATTTACATCTCATTTGTTCTAACTGATAAAAAAAAATAATATCACCTAAAAACATTTCATTTCAATGTTTAAAAGTCTTCTTACCTAGCAGAATTTGTTCCACACATACACAAAACTTTCACACAGTACTCTATATATTGTATTTTCCTTTATATCATTTTACTTACCAAGCCCTGGCAAAGTAGCGGAAATGTCATGAGGGTGAGGACAAGAAAAAGATCCATCACTTTCCAAAATGGCTGGACGTATGTGTCCTCCAAAGTTGCAAGTCAGCTGGTCATCTTTACGCAATAATATCGATGGCGTCACACTTAACATAACCTGTAACAGTAAAAGTAATTCCGATTTGTTTAACCAAAGGGACTTCAAAATATATTTGCATAACAAACAAAATAAAATATGAAAAGCATGTTGAAAACAACTGTGCTATTACTTATATTAACAGAATTCATGCCTTAACTTTTTCCCATGGTTATTAGAAGGAAAAAACTGGGAAAACATGCTTTACAGGTAGAGGACACAGAGGTAAGCAGTTCTCAGCCTTTCATTGAATGTTATGAATGCAGTTTATGTAATGCATGTTTGTGTGTGGGTTTTCGGTGTGTACTCTCCCACACACTTCAAATACTATTAATGACTTTCTCTACAACTGTCTCCAGTGTATGTGAGCCATATCAGGGAATTCGATTGAGAGATATGTTGGGAAGAAGGATGCCAATTTCCATAAATCAATGTAGAATAAATACACGATATAGCATACTGTATTTCCATATTTTTCGGACTATAAGACGCACTTCCCCCCCACCCCCAAATATGAAGGGGTGGGGGGAAGGGGAGTCTCGTAGTCTAGATGTACTTGGCTTGCTGTAGAACAGAGGAAAGGGGGGGGCTGTGGTGGTGCAGCTGGCTCCAGGAGGCAGGAGCAAGGTCTCTGTGGGATGAACACGTGTATCCGCTATTAAAGAGAGTGAATATTCACTACTCCCCACATCCATAATTCCGTTCACCTCTCAGCACTGATGCCAAGAGGTGGCCAGGATTGGGGGTGTGCGGAACAGTGAATATTCATTTTCTTTATTAGCGGACACACTGATTGCTCCAGCCGCCTGATTACTGCAGCGACTGGGGCGATCACATGTGTCAGCTATTAAAGAATATTAATATTCACTGCTGCCCACACCCATAATCTCAGGTGTGGGGACCAATTATTATTTATTATTATAGCTCCATCAATTCCATGGTGCTTTACATGTGAAAGGGGTATACATAATAGGGACAAGTACAATAATCATAAACAATACAAGGCACAGACTGGTACAGGAGGATAGAGGTCCCTGCCAGCGAGTGCTCACAGTCTACAAGGGATAGGTGAGGATACAGTAGGTTAGGATATGAATATTTATTGTGGATTAAGCTGGCAACTGATGTCAGCAAGTAACTTTGAGCGAATGGCAATTACCTCATGTGCTGCCCCACTTACAAGCCGAAGTCAGTTGCTAGCATCAGAAGAGGATCATATATATACCAGGATGGGTGACATACCCTGTTTCCCCAAAAAGAAGACACTGTCGTATATTGTTTTTTGCCCCGAAAAAAGCACTAGGTCTTATTTTCAGGGGGTCTTATTCTCGAGGAGACATGGTTTGGGGTAAGTTTACTGTCCACAAAAAGCAGAACCCTCCCCCTTCCCAAGATCGTCATACTTACCAGCCCTGGGCGTCTGTGTGGCTCCCAGATCTACCAGCACGTCGCCCTCCCCTGCTTCTGGTCGCCACACACACACATCAGAACACACACACATCAGATAGCACACTGACATATACACATACACTCACACATCAGATAGCATACACTCATATAGACAGACACACACACATCAGATTCCATATCATTCCTCCCTGGGATCTCTGTGCAGCACACCATCCTCCCCTGCGTCCGGCCGACACTCACACATCCGATCGCATACACTCACACATAAGACAGCATACACACACATCTAATCGCATACACTCACGATATCAAATATACCTGTACAATCGCACGCACACACTCTCAACATCCGGAGATACTACATGCTTCCAGCAATGTGATCCTCAAGCAGGTCCTGGAAGAGCCACTGCACAGCGTCGCAAGTTCTTATGCGCGCCGAGAAGCAAGCGATATCACTGGATGTGGTGAGTATGTGGATGCGATCTGGTGTGTGTGTGTGTGTGTGTGTGTGTGTGTGTGTATATAATATATATATATCTGGGGGGTGCCCGCTGTCTATAATGAAGTGTTCTGCAGAGTCTTTAACGTTTTTTTTACCGCTGCACGGACACTTGATTATTGACCACGGCTAGGTTGGTAATCAATCTACCAGGATGGGAGATGTATATACCAGGATGGGAGATGTATATACCAGGATGGGCCCAGCATGGGGGACATATATATCAGGATGGGAGACATGTATAGCAGGGTGGGCTCAGGATGGGGGTTATATATGCCAGGATGAGAGACGTATATACCAGGCCCAGCATGGAAGACATATATACCAAAATGATGGACATATATAGCAGGATAACCCCATGAAGGGGCTCATATATACCAAGATTAGAGACATATATATATATAAAGATAGGTACAGGATAGGGACCATACATACCAGTATTGGGGATATGTATACCTGGAAGAGGTCCAGGACGGGGGACATTACCCCCATAAGTGTCAGCAGTAAATTTCCCCCATAACAATGCATCAAATTTTTATTTTTTTACTATTTTCAGCCACTTTAACCTAGCTGTGTCTTATGGTCTGATGCATCTTATAATCAAAAAAATATGGTAGCTTTAGAAAAGGACATGTACCATATAATCCATGACTTATATCAATACTCTATCGCGGCTATATAAAAATTACAAAACTGAACATGACTTGGACCAACACTCCTCCGGTGTGACCCAGGCACTTTTAATTAGCAGGAGACTGCATGAGAGTTTCTGCCTATTTCGCACAGGTGCTATGGGACACTAGGTCACCCACCCTGCTGGTGCACAATCAGGGTGGTTGGTGCAAGGTGCTGCACTTTTCATTTCGGGGACCCACTGAGAGGTTCATCGTGTAGCGGCAGTGGGCTAAACTAAGAACCTCATCATTTGTTTTGTACATTTCTGCTTAGCTGCAATAGATTAACGTATACAAGTTTTGGTTGTGAGGTTCATGTCTTTCTACAGCTATGATTAAAATTACAATATGTAAGCAAATGTAATCATTTTTAGGCTTAAAAAAAATAAATCTGCTTTCATTTGAAAAAAACCCATAACTTTTCTGTTATATAGTTTAAGAAGGAGCCTCCACCACCAGAAGAACAACGCCTGTGTCATACAGGACAGTATAAGCAGTAACTACTTACATCACTAAGATGTCCAACACTCATATTACTTGGTTGGGCACGGTCAATCTTCAAGCAAACACCATCAGGACTCCATAGCCAATGATTTGGGTCACTGGCTCGACCACAATGTTCTTTTAAGGTGCATCTAAAAATGATAGGGTAATAAAACTAGTAAGTGGAAATGTTTAACTAAATGAATAGACGTGAAAGGTAAAACAGGAAGTTCATTTCTGAGATGGCAAAAATTGTTTTATAATGTATGACATACAATTGGAAGCTGTGTTTGGGTGTTTCTGCTGAAATATCTGCCAAACTGTGGACATGGCTGGGCTTAAGTGTGAGAAACTGTACATACAGTATATCTCCTGTATCTGACTGGAGAAAATAGTATTACATCTTGCCCACTTAAATCAATAGACCATATTGTCCACTTTGGGGAGTTTCTAGGTTAAATCACTGCATAAGGATAATACAGGTAAGAGATGAAATGGCAATTTGTAGGTTTTCCCAAAATCACACCCTATCCACTCCTCTGTGACTACCCCTCCAGTTAAACCCCCATTGATGGTCCCATTGGTGAGATCACAAACCCAAAACTTGTATGAATGTACAGTACAGACCAAACGTTTGGACACACCTTCTCATTCAAAGAGTTTTCTTTATTTTCATGACTCTGAAAATTGTAGACTCACATTGAAGGCATTAAAACTATGAATTAACACACGTGGAATGAAATACTTAAAATATGAAACAACTGAAAATATGTCTTATATTCTAGGTTCTTCAAAGTAGCCACCTTTTGCTTTGATTACTGCTTTGCACACTCTTGGCATTCTCTTGATTAGCTTCAAGAGGTAGTCACCGGAAATGGTCTTCCAACAGTCTTGAAGGAGTTCCCAGAGATGCTTAGCACTTGTTGGCCCTTTTGCCTTCACTCTGCGGTCCAGCTCACCCCAAACCATCTCGACTGGGTTCAGGTCTGGTGACTGTGGAGACCAGGTCATCTGGCGTAGAACCCTATCACTCTCCTCCTTAGTCAAATAGCCCTTGCACAGCCTGGAGGTGTGTTTGGGGTCATTGTTCTGTTGAAAAATAAATGATGGTCCAACTAAACGCAAACCGGATGGAATAGCACGCCGCTGCAAGATTCTGTGGTAGGCATGCTGGTTCTGTATGCCTTCAATTATGAATAAATCCCCAACCGTGTCACCAGCAAAGCACCATCACACCTCCTTCTCCATGCTTCACGGTGGGAACCAGCCATGTAGAATCTATCCGTTCACCTTTTCTACAAAGACACGGTGGTTGGATCCAAAGATCTCAAATTTGGACTCATCAGACCAAAGCACAAATTTCCACTGATCTAATGTCCATTCCTTGTGTTCTTTAGCCCAAACAAGTCTCTTCTGCTTGTTGCCTGTCACAGCTGCTAGGAAACCACTGCTAAGTTTACCATGAAGGCCTACTGCACAAAGTCTCCTCTTAACAGTTGTTCTAGAGATGAGACTGTGTGTCCAAACTTTTGGTCTGTACTGTATGCCAAACATAATATGAAAGTATGTATAGTGTACACTCTGTAGATCTACATAGTCAGATTGGGAACATGTCTGGTTTGAATTAAATACAGAGTAGTGATGAGCGAGCACTACCATTCTCGGTACTTGAAATGAGCAGATCTGAGGCTTGAACATACTAGACTCGAGTACCAAGTATAATGGAAGTCAATCCGAATCACAAGAATTTTTTTCCAGAAGATCTTCATGAAAACTGCTTGAGTTCCCCATGGTCTTCCATTTTACGAGTCAAGCCCGTCCGAGTGTCCGACCTACTTGTTTCGAGTACTGAGCACCCAAGCATGGTAGTGTTCACTCATCATTAATTAATAGTGCTGTCTGTACTGCGTATAAGATATGCAGTCATTTAGTAAAACATTTTAACCATTCTCCATTTCCAACACTCATGGCACAGTGGCTGCTATGGTTTAGATTACACAATGACCACAAAATCATTTTCACTTACTTTCCATCTACTACACACCACCCACAATAAGGATCCTTTGCCTGAGTACACTCATTGCAGCTCAAATATCGGTGACAGTCCTGAACAGGAACACGATGCACCTATGTGTACAAGATGGTAAGTTTACAATGCAGACGAGAAGTTACCATCATCATAATATGCATAAATACCTCACAGATGTGTACAATAAACTACGAAACCACTTCCCATTACACATGTAAACTTGACATTCAGGTAATATTGTGAAAGGCTTTGCTGGAGATGAACCTGGGGTTGCCCCAACTCAAGAATAGAGTGCTGAAATGCCCTGTCAGAATGGAGCAGGCAAGCCACCAGTCTATACACTGTCTATGGGAATGCCGGAAGATAGCCAAGCGATGTATTCAGCCATCTCTGACAATCTCACAGACTGGGATTTAAGAACCCTGTTCTCAGGATAAGTGGTGGTTAATACTACTAGGAGCCAGTGATGTGGGGATTTCTATACACAGTAGTAGACAAATGGTTTGAGACTGAAACAAATTTGGTTTTCAAATGTTGGCGTTTAGATCTTTTAATCAGATGTTCTTCCTATGGTTACTGAAGTACAATTAGCAGCATTTTATATGTTTTTATAGTTTTATTTATAGATACACCAAATTTATGCAGAGACATAATATTTAAGATTTTGTCACTTATTTTTCAAGATTTCTGCAATTCGCTCAAACATGCTGGATATCAGCTTCTGGGCCAAATCCTGACTGATGGCAATTCATTCTTGTCCAACTACTTTTTGAGAATTGACTAGAGGTTCTTAGGCTATGTGCCCACGGGGAAAGTGTCCTGCGGTTATATCTGCAGGACATTCCGCAGGAGCTCCCAGAAATCCGCAGCACAACTTTGTCTGTTTCCATGCTGCGGTTTTATTGTGGAATTTCCTGCGGATATGGTGTGGGCATTCTGCATTGAGGATACAGTACCATGGCTTCGGCACTGCATCCTCAATGCAGAACAAGTGCTGAGTGATGGGGGAGTTCATACTTCCCTCCATCACGCAGCACTTCACTGTCCGGACGTCAGCATCTGCACTGTGCAGGAGAAGGTGGGTGGGCCTGCACTAGGTCCGGCTGTCACATGACCGGAGCGCGTGCAGGCCCCGCCCATCTCCTGCTTCCTGCTCCTAGCTCCACTGCCGTGAGGTCCTCTGCACCGAAAGAAAGTGACGGGGGTCTACTATCAAGGCAGGTAAGCCTCTATCTCCATAGTGGAGCGCCAGGATTTCTGCAGGTAAAGCCGCAGGAATAACTGACATGCAGTTATGTGCGGCTGCGGGACATTCGCAGGATATTCCGCAGCCGCACATTCCGCAACGTGGACACAGACACTCCCCATGTCCCATAGGATAACATGGGGAGTGTCTGTACATGCTGAAACCTGCGGATTTATCTGGAAAATCCAGATAAATCCGCAGGTTTTCCGCGGCAAAATCCGCAGGAGAAAGCTCCCGTGGGTACATGGCCTTAATGGGATAGAGATCTGGGCAGTCTCCAGGCCATTAACCTAAAATCTAAATGTTTTTTCGAAGACTCAGTTATGTTTTTTATATTTTTTAACCCATAAACAACCACAGTATTGGTTGAAAACCAGTGACACAAGGTCTAATATTCCAATAAATTTATTAAACAATATGTTCACAATTTTTTAGATACAACAAGGTGTTTCAATGAATGTAAGTATAGCACTCGGGATTGGTGGGTACATGCACCATTAAAGTACACCACAATTACAAGGTCACTTAGCAGATCACAGTATTATAATTGCAATATACCACATGCATTATCAACAAGAAAGTGACAACAAATAATACTGGCACACTATATTACATTAAATAACCATAGGAGTCTGCATGGAATATTAGACCTTGTGTCACTGTTTTTCAACCAATACTGTGGTTGTTTATGGGTTAAAAAGTCTATCCTAGTGCGGTCTGTTATATATGACTAATATAGGACTTGATGTTTAATCATCTTTTTTATATTGTAACATGGTGCTCCATCTTAATGGAAAAATATTATTCATCATTAAATTGCTCCTGGATGGTTGAAGGATGTTTAGATATCATTCTTTGGTCATGACAGTGTTCATAGGTAATATTATGAGTGAGATCACAGAAAAGTCACTGATGTGTGCACGAGCCCTAAGGCTTTGGTTTTGCAGCCCATGTATTTACATGTGAACATTAGACTGTACCAACCTTCTTCTTAGTCATGACATAGAGGTGTTCTTTGGTAGGATCAAAAACCATCCCATTCTTGACTGTACTTTTAGTATCAAAGGGTACAAATCTGTACTCTCTTGACTTCTTCCCAAGAAATGCCTATAAACAACAGTCAACAATTAAGTTTCTAACTCAATTCATAGAATGAACATATGAAGAAAACAAAAAAAAAAAAAAAGACTATGAAAATAAAAATGACATACTCCAAGGCAGAGCAATAGTAGTGTGTAACCGACCGTACTAGAGTATTTTACTTTGCACTAATACAAGCATATTCAGAATTATAAACTTTTTGATGAGCTACTCGATAAGCGGGAGGCTTTAGGCATAAAATAAGGGCTGCATGCTTAACCGGTGCCAACAACGTTCTAAGTATAGTACTTGGCACAGAGAATGATTGTGCAGAATGTGGGATGAAAGGAATATCTGCATAATTATTGTTTTCACTCTCCCTCTCAGGGATCTCACAGAAAAGTCATTTAAGATAAATAATATTGCACTGCATCACAACTGGAGCATTTCTTTTATGTGCTATAAGTTAGAAAAGATCTATATTTATCCACATAAAAAAAAGAATATGATTGTTACAACAGTTTGATTCCTTTGAGCTGCAGTCTGACTAGTAACTACTCAGACAACCCTTCTCAATATCTCTGTTTCCCACAGTAAAGTAATAACATCTATACTCGCCTACAGTGCTAGCCATAGTGGTGTCAGTGCTGGCTCTCTTGGGGATGGTGTGACATTACGTCACACGATCCCTGCAACCATTCAAAGGCCACCTCACTCCCCCCCTCCCCTGAACAAACCAGACGTTTGGAGGAAACAAGAGAACAGCCACAGGTTTCGCTTTTCCCTGATGTCTGATGGAGAGGAGAGTGAAGCCAGAGCTAATTGGTTGCAGGGAGTGCATGACATATGGTCACGTGAACCCCAGGAGAACCAATGCTGACAATACTAGAACAGCGCACACACCAGAGGTCTCATTTAACTGGGGTGAAACATTGGGATTGAGAAGGGGTTTTCTAGTAGTGGAATTTTGAATATGCTATAAAAGTCAGGAGTTTGTACTGCAAAATACTTTGTCAGAACTTAAAAGGAAATTGATAAAATGGCATAGAAGGTGAAAGTCGCCCTTCACCAAGGTTGGCCAATGCAAGTGAACTTGCTTCATTCCACCAATCTGACTACAGAGATTGCTTACTACTATAAATGGGTCTCTGTCAGGGGACAAAAGGAGTTACCCAGTGATAAATGGCCCTGACACTTCAACTCCCACGATGACTTGTGGGTTATATTGAGGTGAGGGGACTCTATTGGATCCTTTCAAACACCTAGCAAAGGGATCACAAAAAAAATCTAGAATGACTAAAGCCTGTAGGCAATAGTATGGAGACTACATATAAATACAACATGAAGGACATTTACTAACACATAAGGATACAAGGTTCCTTGTGTTAACCCCTTCACGACCAGCCGATTTTTCGCTTTCGTTTTTTTTTTTACCATTCTTCTTCCAAGATACGTAACTCTTATTTTTCAGTCAATATGGTCATGTGAGGGCTCAATTTTGCAGAACAAGCTGTACTTTTAAATGAAACCATAGGTTTTACCATATAGTGTACTGGAAAACGGCAAAAAAAATTCCAAATCTGGAAAAATTGCAAAAAAAGTGCAATAGCACTATTGTTTTTGAGATATTTTATTCACTGTGTTCACTATATGGTAAAACTGATGTGTGGGTGTGATGCGCGTTTGTAGACACCAAACATGTATAGGTTTACTTTTATCTAAGGGGTTAAAAGGGGTTTTTTGCGTCTTAGGCTGACGTTTTTAACGGTACAATTTTTCCGCAGATGCTACGTTTTGATCGCCTGTTACTGCATTTAGCGCAAAATTTGTGGTAACCAAAAAACGTAGTTTTGGCGTTTGGATTTTTTTTTTTGCCGCTACGCCATTTACCGATCAGATGAATTGATTTTCTATTTTTAAAGATAGGGCATTTGTGAAAGCGGCGATACCAAATGTGTATATTTTTTTTAACCCTTTAATTTTCAATGGGGCGAAAGGGGGGTGATTTGAACTTTTAGGTTTCTTTTTTTATTTTTTTTTTAAAACTTTTTTTTTTAATTTTACTAGTCCCCCTAGGGGACTATGTGGATCAGCAATCTGATCACTCTTCCATATCTGCTAATCACAGCTACGAAGCTGTGAATAGCAGATATGCTCATTTCATGTCTCACCCAGCTCTGGGTCAGGTGAAACAGAAAGTGAGTCATGTGAGCTACAGGAGTCATCACATGATCCTGTGCTACCATGACAACCACCAGAAGTCACGTGATCAGGGGTTAAATGGCACGGGCAGATAACGACTCTGCTCGTGCCTGGCAGGCACACATCTCAGCTGTAAAAATCAGCTGAGATGTGCGCTGATCGTTACAAGCTGCCGACAGCAGACCGCGGGCAGTAACACTATGACCGCTAGAATGTAATATTACTGCCCGCGGTTGTTAAGGGGTTCAAAACTTTTTTTTTTTTTTTTTACACACAGATACTTACTTTTACTAGTTTTCCTTCAGCGGTACCAAGAAATGCAATTGTGTGCCCATTTTCTACAGTTACTGCAACAGAGGTATAGGGGTTATTTTCACGCACAAGAACAGCATTGGCCACTTCACCCTTCCTGCTCTGCAATGGGTAAGGCAAATGTTCTGATCCACATGGATACTTGATGGATTCATTTTCAATTGGAGACTGTAAAGTAAGAAAATAAGACAAGTCAAACACTGTAAACAATAGAACTTTCGCGTGAGAGTGATGCACAGAATGCATCACTATAACTAGAATATCTGGATTGATTGTCTTGTCCACAGCTCAAGAGAAAGAAAAACAAATGTATCCATGACTGTACTAGAGGAAATGATTACTTGATTTTCAGTGTTCGCAGATCTTGCTTATTGGCTGCGGTTTAGTCACGATCCATTAGGACACACATACAGTGGTACCTCGGTTTTTGTTTACGTTTGTTTTGGTTTTCGTTATTTTTTCCACAAAAAATTTGCTTCGGTTTTCATTTGTTTTTGTCTGAATGCCCTCGTGATTACGCTGCTAATTTTGCGACAACAAAGGGTGATCCACACATTCTCCAGTTCTGTGTGGCATTATGTGAGTATCACCCCGCTCATCAGTTTCAAAATGTATGTAAAATGTATGTAAGAAATGTAAGATAAAATGTATTTATTCTTTACATTAGTGTTTTATATTAATTTCATATTCATTTCTTATTGTTTTTAGTATTAAACACTATATTTATTCTCTAGAAAATGTGTTTTTGGTATGTATTTTAGAGTGTTTAAAACAAATTAACTGAATTTACATTGATTCCTAAGGAAAGAATTGCCTCAGTTTTCATTGTTTTCAGTTTTCATTGATTGTAATCCGTCTGAATACAAACGAAAACTGAGGTATCACTGTATGATCTTTGACAACAGTAACTGCAGAAAGTCTGTTGTAGTCATAGACACACCTCCTGGTTCATCACTGGCTGCGTCTCGCTCCCTCCCCCTGCTGCACTGCTTCTGATTGGCAGCTGTGTTTAGGCACACATTTATCACAAGCTCATCAGGAAGTTAGTGCAGAGTGCTGGATTTTATTACAACAGGAGAATGAATATAAAGTACACCCATAAAGCACCAGTGAAAAAGAATAATGCTCCTTGTTTGAATTCACTAGTTACTTTTTTAGTCAAACATAGGAGGGGATACAACAGAGAGAAGTATCAGTTTTTCACAGAACTTTTTCATAGAATTAGAAGACTGATAGGCTTGGACTATGCAATATTGTACATAAGACAGTGGTGTACCGCCAATAGGAGCAAGCCATGCTGCTGCTATGGGACTCGTGAGTCAGGGGGGCCCAGTTCCAGCACTGGCACCAGGCCGTCTCAGCAGGCAACCCGCCGAGGATTGCACTTTCAATTGTATTGGCATCACAGATGCTTAAACAATTGAAAGCAATGATGAGAGAAGGAGCGGAGCGCTCCCTCTCTCATCATTCTCCCGCTGTGTCTGTGGCACTCTGATGTGTCAGCACAGTGGTGTGTAATGACATCACTACTGAGCGCCACTGTACTGAGATGCAAATCAAAAAAGGTCTGTGAGGCCTCTGTTAGGAGTCTCGACACAGAAAATGTGCAGAGCGGCAGAACAGTGGACACGCTGAGGAGACCGAAGCAGCAGGAGAACGACAAGTATTTATGTATTAATTCACAGTGGCCAGAGGACTATGGGAGCTGCATATTTCTATATGAGGTGCACAATACTATATGGGGGATGCATACTAGTATAAGGGGGCTGAATACTACTAGTGCTTTTCAATAAATTAGAATATCATTATATAGAGTCATTACAAACAGTGATCTATTTCAAGTGTTTATTTCTGTTAATGTTGATTATTATGGCTTACAGCCAATGAAATCCTAAAAGTCATTATCTCAAAAAACTTGAATAATTAACAGAAAACACTTGGAAAGGCTTCCTAAGCGTTTAAAATCGTCCCTTAGTTTGGTCCAGTAGGCTATACAATTATGGGGAAGACTGCTGACTTGACAGATGCCCAGAAGCCAGTCTTTGACACACTCCACAAGGTCATCGCTAAAGAATCTGGCTGTTCACAGAGTGCTGTATCCAAGCATATTAATGGAATGTTGAGTGGAAGGAAGAAGTGCACAAGTAACTGGGATAACCGCAGCCTTGAAAGGATTGTTAAGAAAAGGCCATTCAAAAATTTGGGGGAGATTCACAAGGAGTGGATTGCTGCTGGAGTCAGTGCTTCAAGAGCCACCACACACAGACATATCCAGGATTTTGGCTACAACTGTCGCATTCCTTGGGTCAAGCCACTCATGACAATGTCATCTGCTGGTGTAGGTCCACTGTGTTTAATAAAGACCAAAGTCAGTGCAGCCGACGAGCTTTCTGGAGATGGAAATTTCATTTTCCAGCAGGACTTGGCACCAGTCCATACACTGCCAATAGTACTAATACCTGGTTTAACCAGTATAAATGTGCTTGATTGACCAGCAAACTCGCCTAACCTCAGCCCCTTAGAGAACCTATGGAGTATTGTCAAGAGGAAGATGATAGACACCAGACCCAACAATACAGATGGGCCAAAGGCTGCTATCAAAGCAACCTGGGCTTCCATAACACCTAAGCAGTGCTACAGGCTGAACGCCTCCATGCCACGTCGCATTGAAGCAGTAATTCATGCAAAAGGAGCTCCGACCAAGTATTGAGTGCATTTACTGCACATACTTTTCAGTAGGCCAATATTTCTGAGTTTAAATTCACCTTTTCAGTTGGTCTTATAAAACATTACAATTTTCTGAGATGACGACTGTTGGGTTTTCATTGGCTATATAAGCCATAATCGTCAACATTAACAGAAATAAACACTTGAAATATATCACTGTGTGTAATGACTATATCTGTGTTTTACTTTTTGTATTGAATTACTGAAATAAATTAACTTTATGATATTCTAAATTATTGAGAAGCACTTGTATATGGATATATTGCGGAATATAAAGGGTGCATAATACTATATGGAGGAATATAAGGGGGGCATAATACTATATGGATGAATATAAGGCAGCCATAATACAAATGGAAGAATATAAGGGGTGCATAATACTATATAGAGGAATATAAGGCAGTCATAATACTATATAGGAAATAGAAAAAATCTTGGGTGGTCCGACAGCTTGCTTTTAATCTGTCCATGTCCATGTACGTGAAATAAAGCAAGAATAATTTTGCAGCACAGTTGGGACTACGGACAATTATCCTTTTCTCTACATAATACTATATGGAGGAATATAAGTGGGGCATAATACTACATGAAGGAATATAAGGGGTGCATAATACTACATGGAGGAATATAAAGGTGTGCATAATACTAAAAGGAGGCATATGGGACTGCATAATACTATATGGGGGCTACATAATGCCATATGGGGGCTGCATAATTCAATATGGTGGCATATGGGGCTGCATACTACTAAATGGAGGAATATGGGGTCTGCATCACACTAAATGAAGAAATATGAGGCCTGCATAATACTATATGGAGGAAGATGTGGGCTGCGTTAAATTATATGGAGGAATATGGGGTGCATTATAATACATGGAGAACTATGAAGAGTGCATTAAACTATATGAAGGACTATGGGGTGCGTTATAAGATATGAAGCACTATGGTGTGTGAATTATAATATATGAAGGACTATGGGGTGCATTAAACTATATGAAGAACTATGGTTGTGAATTATAATATATGGAGGACTATGACGGGCATTATAATACATGGAGGACTATGGAGTGCATTAAATGATATGAACACTATGCGGGGCTCATTATACTTTATGGAGGACTATGGGGAGCACATTATAATATATGGAGGACTATGTGGGGCCCATTACTCTATGAAAGACTGTGTGGCCCATTATACTATATGGAAGGCTTTGTGGGACCCAGTATGTTATTTGGAGGGCTATGAGGGAGACTTTATACTTTATCTACAGTTATTTGAGGTCTATTATAAAAAAAAAGTGACTTTACAAATATTCTACATTAAAAACATTCTATCTTTTTGCTAATGTAGTGTCTAGTGTCTGTAAATCCTTTATGTTGCTAAGTATTTTACAAAAATGTTATAAATCCAGCAGAGCTCCTGTTCATTTCTGATAGCTTTTTCTTCTCCCCTAATAGTAGAGTTTGGCTGTGTTCACACGCGCATATTTCACAATCTGTATCCAGCTTGTCTGGCGGCGGGTCTCCCAGGCCAAACTTACAGCTGCATATCTGTTGGGAGACCCATGGTTAGACTGGGCATTGCAGTCCATATACGGTCCTGGAATATACACGTGTGAGCCCGACCTATGCTATCAAAATAGCAATGAAGTACATATTGAAAAGATTTTCTCATCTCAAAAATGATCATCATCAGTGGATGCCACTTGAATATGGTCATGGATTTATGCTCTGTACATTCAAGTGGAATTATGCTACCTATATGTCACCGTTTCTGAGATTAGAAAGCCCCATTAAAAAGAAAATATACAGATTACATAAATATGTAAAATTATACTAGCTGCCAGTTGACATACATGATAATTTGTGCATATTTTCTGATCAAATGACAATGTCACGTACTGGTGTCAAGACAAGCAAAGGAGAAAAAAAAAAAAAAAAGCTACTTCCAAGAGTAAAGACAGAACAAAGAAAAAACAAAACAACCAACCCAAAATGACAAAAAACCTGATTACAAGATACTCTACCGATTTTCCACCGCAGCCTATTTTATCTCCAAATGGTTTGGAGAAAATACTTTGTCCCTCACTGTTAACTGGCTCCGAGGAACTGGTGTAGCACAATTCTCTATTTTTCTCAAACATCTTGTTAATATTCTTCAATGAGAACATACAGAGAGCAGATTTTTCCTGATTGTTGTCAAAAGTGCTGAAAACTCCAAAGAGAACTTCATCGTCCGAGTCTGTAATCCCCATGGCTGTAGCCAGCTCGTGTCCTGGGCGTGCAAGGTAGGCAGAGGTACCAATATTGTAAGTAATGCTCCCATCTTGACATATAAGATCCATTTCAACGTAAGAAAAATAGTTGGAATCTGCTTTACATAGACGGGTAATGAATGTCCGATTTCTACCATTGTTTTTGTCCAGAAGGCTATATATAAAGTACACATGCTGAGAATGTTCAAAAACAGTAACAAACTGTTGTATGTTGCCAGACGAATACCCATGTTTATAGGTTGCAGAATCCACAACTGTTTCAAATGGACCTTTATCCTCCACTTCATCAAGTATTCGATTGCTGAGAATTATTCCATTATCATGTGGGCTAGCACCTTTGCCAACAAACAGAACCCGAGCGCCACCTTCTTTCATGTCTGACACCAGGCCTACAGTTTCAACTGTCTCATCATTGCTTGCAACAAAGGACTTCTCTCCCCTGCTATCATCATAAGATATCTGGTCTGATATGTTGTTTAGACTTCGGAGAGAGCAAATTCCCTTAAATAAGCTACCACAAACAACAATCCTACTATGTGGCTCATCAAGCAGAAGGAGCTTATTATAATTGTTAGTGAGGGGTGAAGAAGGGCACTGTGTGGCATCAATAGGTGGCGTACATTTCTTGTTATCAGGTTTCGGTCCAGTGGTAACATTGACAAGTACTTCAAGCTCTCCAGAGAGTTGGTATAGTCTGTTTACTGCTCCTATGTATACAGTGCCTGTGCTATTAACTGTAAGATGATTTAACTCTGTGTCGCTCAGAAATGAGCGAATCTGTTCTATGCTTGATACTTGAGCAATGCAGAAAAAAATCTTTACAAGCTGGATCCATGTAGCCATTTCTGGAGAAGTTCTGAAAGAGAAAAACAGAAAATGATTAAAGCTGCCGGCACAGACACGCTTAGTCTCCAAGCTGTCACAGAACTGCAAACTGAAGAAAAAATTGCAAATAGGAAAACTTCATATTTATTTACCTGTTACGTCAAACACACATTCACCTGCCCGGTCAGACAAATACATGCAATACAAATTATACCTATAAGACCTAGAATTACAGCCAATCTCTTAAATCATTAGAAAATACAGTATACCCATATACCTGGGGTAATGCAAAAAAATGAACTATGGTGACCTAGGACAATAGAGAGTCACTGATATCATGGTCATAAGAATCTGGACAAATTAGGCTACGTTCAGTTGAGTTTTTGATGCAGAATTTCTCAACCAACTTTGCACCTTAGCAGACTTTCGTTTTTTTCATTGTGTTTTTGACGTTGTGTTTTAATCGCGTCTTTGATGCTGCATTTTTTTTATCTCTGTTGGATCATCCTTTACATAAAGCTGATTTGTTCTTGAAAAGTCCTGGTATTGCCATCATTGGGCACAGATTACATAGGTTCTTGATGCGTTTTCGCTGCAAAAACGCACCAAAAAGGCATGTGTCTTTTACCTATGGGTTTTCCGCACCTAATGCAAGTCTATGGAGAAAGTCCGCAATGAAAACTGAGTGTTCCCACAAGAGAAATTGACTTGCTGTGGCTTGGAAAAACGCACCGCAAGTCAGTTTACGTAGCATAAAAAAGAAGCACAGAGGACATGAGATTTCTATAAATCCCATCCACCTTGCTTGTACTATACAACACTTAGCTTTGGATGTAGCGAAAATATGCTGTCTCCAGAACGTGAGTAACATTGATCATGGGGATGTACCCTTAAGGGTGCGTGCTCATGATCAGTGTGTGCGTTTTAGACGCAGCATACATCAGCTGCGTCTAAAAAGCGGCGTTCTACAGTACAAGCATAGTGGATGAGATTTCTAGAAATCCCGTGCCCACTATGCTGCTTTTTGCCGCAGCGAACACTGACCTGAGGTGCTTGTTCTCAGACCGCAGCATGTCAACTGTTTGCTGTGGAATTGCATGCGTCCTCCGTAAGGAGAACACAAGCGAGAGACCGCAGCACACTGAACCCTGATCGTGTGCACAGTCAGCTGCGGTCTACTGCGTTCTCCTGCGGAGGAGACGCGTGGCCCGCAGGTCAGGACTTACTGCGTTCTGAACACAGCGAGTACTCATCGTGGGCACACATACCCTTATTGTTACTTATATGCCTGCTTTATATATAAAACAATGTTAATCATAACAAATGGAGTGATCTCAATCCTATTACAAACTGCAATACCCAATAGCTTTAATATTGTGCTTTGAAAATCATAAAATTCATTCCATATGGCATCTATTAGAAGTGACAAGGTTAGGTGACACCACATCTATCAATACCTGCAAGGACGTGTGCACAATCAGCAGGTTTGGTCTATATGTCCCATTTATTAGAACTATGGATACATCCCGGTACATCTTTGTAGGTATGCAGTCACCTATTCCACTTAGCTACAGAATGAAACAGATCAGGACTAACCCTTCAAGCTGAAAACATGCATCCTTTTGCTGACATAGTATCAGTACACATGCTATTGCTCCACCCATAGAGGGGGACTTTAGGATCTCCCTTCTTGGGATTGGTAGGTCTCCCAGGAGGAACCCCCAGAAATCATACTTTTATCAATGATTGTATTTAGCTAGAAAGCAGTTTTAACATTAATATATACTAAACCTAAGGTAATTTTCCAATGACACACACAAGATTCATGAAGGATACAACAAGGACCCTCCATCAAAGATACAAGGGCCCTCCATCAAAGATACAACAAGGGCCCTCCATCAAAGATGATACAAGGGCCCTCTATCAAAGATACAAGGTGCTCCATCAACGATAAAACAAGGGCCCTCCATCAAAGATACAACAAGGGCCCTCCATCAAAGATACAACAAGGGCCCTCCATCAAAGATACAACAAGGGCCCTCCATCAAAGATACAACAAGGGCCCTACATCAAAGATACAACAAGGGCCCTCCATCAAAGATACAACAAGGGCCCTCCATCAAAGATACAACAAGGGCCCTCCATCAAAGATACAACAAGGGCCTTCCATCAAAGATACAACAAGGGCCCTCCATCAAAGATACAACAAGGGCCCTCCATCAAAGATACAACAAGGGCCCTCCATCAAAGATACAACAAGGGCCCTCCATCAAAGATACAACAAGGGCCCTCCATCAAAGATGATACAAGGGCCCTCCATCAAAGATGATACAAGGCCCTCCATCAAAGATGATACAAGGTCCCTCCATCAAAGATGATACAAGGTCCCTCCATCAAAGATACAAGGTCCCTCCATCAAAAATACAAGGTCCCTCCATCAAAAATACAAGGTCCCTCCATCAAAAATACAAGGTGCTCCATCAAAGATACAAGGTTCTCCATCAAAGATACAAGGTCCTCCATCAAAGATACAAGGTCCTCCATCAAAGATACAAGGTCCTCCATCAAAGATACAAGGTTCTCCATCAAAGATACAGAGTCTCTGATGGATATTAGATGCATTATGATCCTTTCTTAAATCCCACTAACTTTTAAAAAGTCTGACAAATTTCCACTTTTTTTTGTGACAAACTTTGCTTTTTTTTTTTTGTTTTTTTTTGGAAGTCTGTTTCCGTACTGAACCTCAGGTTCGCTCATCTCGACACATCAGCAGTTTTTATGTTCTGTGTTGGGAACAGAAAAATAATACCAGCAATGCTTCATCACATGTCAGACACCAATGCTGTTGACTATAAGAATGGTAGACAGGTTTTGATCACAGAGTCCTTCAATGCTCCAGAGTGCATAGCGCAACATGCAGCACTGTTTTGCAGGAGGTTTTAACCGATTCTGCAATGTTGGCTCCTAATGAAGCATGCAGTCTTAAATATTATGAATGACAACTCAGGATTCTTTAAAGTGAGACAGTTCCGGCTGTTACCAGACGTCTGCTATTTGTTTAGAGTTTTCACTGGCCTTTCCTTAATCAGCCCATGAAGTTACGGATCATTGGAAGGTCTCTTAAGGACAACAGCAAAAATGTATTGTTTTTTTTTTTCTTCCTTTCGCTCTAAACAGTTACCATGGTGATGCACGTAGTAGACTGTAGATCCCTTGAGAGCACAACACAAAAATTTAGAGTGATAGGCAGAAGGGGAAAAAAGAGCACAGTAGAGTAATCATTTATCAGGGTACGAGTTTTATAAATAGCAACACAAGTCTACTCCGAAAACACCAACGTTGCCTTTACCAATCGCTAGGAGGACTGACTTACTACCCAACATGGGAGGTTAGAGAAGTTTCTGCTTAAGTCATGTTGTGGATTTTGTTTGGGTTTATGGAAAATTTAAACGATTAAAGGGGTCTTCCGATTTGCTTTATTCAGGGGGAGATTTGTAGATTAACAGCTCGGGCTAGCAGGAGGACTGTCACTGGTCCTAATTACATGCTCAATCTCATGCAGTAAGCAAATAGGTCTACAGCATGGGAGGGGAGCGAAGGCAATGGAGCTGGCCGAAAGAAGTACCGTACTTGCTGGCTCAAACAACTTGAAAGTACGCATTGCTTGTCTAGGAAACTGGTTACTTCTTATGACCTGTAGTGGGGGGTTTGCAACCAAGACAAGAAGAAGTAAAATATAAAATTAAAAATCCTTATTTTCTTGAGAATGAAGAGGCTTTCTAAAACAAGTAAATTGCAAAGCTGTTTTTTTAATAAACACTTTCAATGTTACCTACAGTAGATCTCATTGTTGTATTCTTTCGCCTTTTCTATTAGCAATTCCATCTCTTGTACCTCTGCCTTTTCTAAATCCTGCGTGTTCCTCTGGCAGCTCTTTGTCAAAGTAAATGAAAAAGGAAAGACCTCGCATCACCTCCCATAGGTGCTCAGGAGAAATTAGACAGTCACTTAGAAGGTTATCTCCGGCACACTAATAATTTCCAATAGACCAAAAAATGAACGCAGTAGTTGGATATCAAAATCTCTTTCTTTTATTTTGTTAGTGCAAAACGTGAAAAAAAGGGGTGCTGTACAATTGTCCGCCAGGTGTCGACGTTTCGGCTAACAAGCCTTCATCAGGTCGGACAGGCTTGACCTATACTGGAGTAATAGCTTGGTGAGTGTGTAAGATGGCTGCCGGGATATGGAGAGCTCCGTGTGGAGACAACCTCTATGGGGTCCCTTGGTGTTGCCGGTGTACAGGGTCAGGTCTTAAGAATATGTGTGGTTTCTAATGAGGAGATCCCGGTAGTAGTATATGTCTCTTGCTGGAGCGTCCAGGTATTTAGAAGGTATGGCAACCAACCAGAGGTCAGGTAGCTCCGTATAACTTTGGTACTATGGTCTGGTATATGGTCCGTTGGACTCAGAAGATGTTGGTCTCTTGGGATTATTGAGGGCAGATCCTGTGGTTTGGAGGCAGGGTCCACAGCTCATGCTAGGAATCAGGGGATTGCGCCTGATTGTTATTTGGCTAGTGACTTCAGTGGTATAGCCAGTAAAAAGGTCCGTAGGATTAATAATCATGGGAGAGTCATGTAGGGTGCAGCTCCTGTAGTATAGGGACAGGATCCAGGACTCACGTTTACAATCAGGGTGATGAGTCGGATTGCTGCTTTAGCTAGTGACTTCAGTGGTATAGCCAGGAAAAAGGTCCGTAGGATCAATAATCATGGGAGAGTCATGTAGGGTGCAGCTCCTGTAGTATAGGGACAGGGTCCAGGACTCACGTTTGCAATCAGGGTGATGAGTCTGATTGCTGCTTTAGCTAGTGCCCTCATAGGTATGGCCTGGAGGAAAAGTCCATGGGCATGGAGGGAATTAGGGTAGCTGGCATGAGTCTGTAGTGCAGAGGTGAATCGCTCGTCCTGTGGGATGTGGGATAAGACCTGACCCTGTACACTGGCAACACCAAGGGACCCCATAGAGGTTGTCTCCACACGGAGGTCTCCATATCCCGGCAGCCATCTTACACACTCACCAAGCTATTACTCCAGTATAGGTCAAGCCTGTCCGACCTGATGAAGGCTTGTTAGCCGAAACGTCGACACCTGGCGGACAATTGTACAGCACCCCTTTTTTTCACGTTTTGCACTAACAAAATAAAAGAAAGATTTTGATATCCAACTACTGCGTTCATTTTTTGGTCTATTGGAAATTATTAGTGTGCCGGAGATAACCTTCTTTGTCAAAGTAAGGCTGTAGCCATCTTTGCAGCATCTTTAGTAGTATTTTGCGGTCATGTGGTATGGGCACAATAGTTCGATAGTCCCCTCAGTCGGTAGCATCTATATCCTTCATAATAAAAATAAACACCGTGCCTGGAGTCCCATTCCGTACTCCACAGTTCTCACTCCTTTACAGTACTCAGTTCTCACTACAGGTCTTTTCAGTTCTTTTCACTTTCTACTACGTCCGACTTCTATTCCTCTCCTCAGACTACCTACTTCCTTCTTCACCTCATTCTCCTCACACACTTCTCCTGACTTTCTACAGATTCTCCTGACAGACTGCTTCCTTCAACTCTCCTTAACAGACTGCACACCACTTCCTCTCGCCTTTTCAAACTGACCAATGACCCCTCCCTGGGTCTCTCCCGCAGGTTGGGTGGCTACTATCCAATCAGTGCCCTCCCTTTTACCTGTTACTAGGCAGTCTCCCAGCTTGGTGTTGGGGTTGTGTGTGTGTCCTGAAGGTGCTAGTGTTTGCTGGCATGGATATTCCGGGGTTTGGATTTCCACGGGTTACATTTGTGGCACCTAGTACCTCAGGGGTGCTACATTGACATAGGCGTGTGATGACATCAACTGCCACTTCAGAAAACAAACACTTAAGTTCTATTGGAATACTGCTACATCCAGGTGCCTTGTTTTTTGACAAAAACTTTATTGCAGCTAGGACCTCATCTTTCAAGATGTTTGGTTTATAATTTCCAGCCTCTGTGTCTTCCCATATCACTGACCGTTCTTGTAGAGGTTCTCCTTGTATTCTTTCCATCTTTCTATGATCTATTCTGGCTCAGTTAGTTTGCTCCAGTTAGCATCTTTCAACATTCCCACTCTTGGTTGAAACTTTTGCCGTATTTCTTCGATCTTTTGGTATGCCTTCCGATGTTCGTTTTCGATCTTTCTACATATCTTTTAGTAATAAATTCCTTTGTCTGCTCAAATGACTCCTTTTAGTCTTTCACTGATGTTTTCTGTGTCCTGTTTGTTACCTTTTGCCATTCGTCTTTCTTTGATGATCTCTTTGGTTAATCATGGCTGCAGTGGTCTCTTCTGCCTTTTTATGGTCTTTCTGGCTTCTTCAGTAATAGTAGTCCTTATAGGTGTCTGTAATACCTCAAGCTTTCTTTGATTGGTGTCCAGTGATATCAATTGGTTGTGCAGACTATTCCAAAAAACTTCAGATATGTTGGTCAAATTGAAGTTGGAACTGACTTGTTGTCTAGTCTGTTTCCACAGCATGACTCTAATCTTTGCTGTCAAACCTTCACAATCAGTTCCAGAATCAGCTCCCGGCCTTGCATGCACAGGAAAGTTTGAGGACTTCCAACTTTAGTTAACACAAATGTAGTAAATTTTATTCTTATATTACCTATTTTACAGTATGCTATGTGGTAAAAGGAATGGTTTTATTCAAAAGTACATCTCATCCCATCAAAAAAAAAAAAAAACCCTCATGTGGACAGAAAAATAAAAAAGTTATGACTGAGAAGAGGGGATAAAAAAAAAAAAGCATAAAAACAAAAATTGGCCCATTCATGAAGGGGTAAAAAGGGGTTGGCCTCCTTTGAGGACGAATTTTATTTTTACTTAAAATGTATGCATCTTGAGCTAAAAATCTTTTTTCCTATTGGGTTTCATTGCACATTTTGCCCCACTTTGTTTCGTGGAACGCTTAATCTTAATTACATCTGTGGCCATAAATCAGCTGGGAAGAGCTCAGAAAAAAGGCAAAAAAAAAAAAAAAGTAACGTTCCCCTCAGTCTTGACTTCACTGACAAATTGTATTGTTAGTGCAGTTTCCTCATACACTCACCAGCACCTCAGTCCATATATTTGGCTGCTGGCAGAGGACCATAAGACCAGACCAATCAATCAGCCTCCTCCAATAGAAAAGCAGTTTTCGCCTGTGAAGTGTTTTACAATTGGAGGTGGCTGATGGACTGGATTGGGAACATGCTCTTCCAGCAGCCAAATATATGAACTGAGGTGTAGGTCAGTTTGTGAAAAAAATAACAAGAAGAAGAATTTCAGAACTTTTTCCACCTTTAATGTCACCTATCTGTACAATTCAATTGAAAAACAAACTGAAATCTTACTGGGTGGAAAAGTAAAACTAAAATCA
Source organism: Anomaloglossus baeobatrachus (assembly GCF_048569485.1). Taxonomy (NCBI): domain Eukaryota; kingdom Metazoa; phylum Chordata; class Amphibia; order Anura; family Aromobatidae; genus Anomaloglossus; species Anomaloglossus baeobatrachus. Next base: position 346,372,127 of record NC_134356.1, on the reverse strand, counting down.
TGTGGTTGCATAAATATGCACACCCTTAAACTAACACTTTGTTGAAGAACACTTAATTTATGACAGCATTCAGACTCTTTGGGAAGGAGTCTATTAGGATGGCACATCTAGAATTAGCAATCTTTGTCCGCTTTCCTCGTAGTAGCGGTCTACATCTGTCAGATTGCGAATGCATCGCTGGTGTACAGCCCTTTTCATGTCAGCTCATGGATTTCCATGGGAAATATATATATATATATATATATTTATTTTTATTTATTTAGTTGTTTTTTTTAAGTACTTTGTTAGTAGGAAAACCCCTTTAAAGGTGATTGGCTAATTCTGATACCAATTAGGGTGTTCACACTTATGCAACCACATTATTTTAGTTTTCTTATTTATATTTTTCTCCTCAAAAATTAGCTTTTTCCCCCACTCAATAGATTTGTATATTATTCTGAAATTAATCTTCTTGGTATGATTTTTTTTTTACATGACAAAAACCTGACATTTTACCAGAATGTGTAGATTTTTTATATCTACTATATGAATGTAAACCCGCTTCACATGTGCAGCATCCTGGAATTAAAGGGAACCTGTCATCACTTGTTTGGCCTATAAGCTGCGGCCACCACCACAGCATTCTAACATGCTATATATAAGAGCCCAGTGCGGGGTATAACATAAAAAACACTTTATAATACTCCCCTAACGGTCGCACGGTAGGCCATATGGGCGTCTCCGTTCTCCAATGACGGTGCCTCCTTTTTCGACCATCCTCGTCCTCTTTCTGAAGCCTGGGTGCATGACGCGGCTACGTTCATACACACTCGCCGGTCCTGTGCAGGCGCACTACAATACTTTGATCTGCACAGGGGAGATCAAAGTGCGCCTGCTCAGGACCTGAATGCCGACGAGTGAGGAGGACGTCGGACCCGTCATGCACCGCGGCTAGAGGAGAACAAAAATGGCCAAAAGAGGCGGCGCAGACACCGGACAACGTAGACGCCCATAAGGCCCACAGCGTGACCGTTCGGTAAGTATTAAAGTGTTTTTTATGTTATACCCACGGCCTGGGCTCTTATATATAGCATGTTAGAATGCTGTATATAAGAGACCGGTGGTGGTGGCCGCAGCTTATAGGCAGAAAAAGTGGTGACAGGTTCCCTTTAATGAGTTAAAATAAATTACTGTAAAAAACTCAAATCACTGAGAATTTAAGGAAACCGAAGGAAGTATTATATTACCAGGTAATCCTAGAGGCTGGGACAAGGAGGCAATAAAAAGATTCTGTATGGCTTGTACTAGCCCTTGAAGCAGTTGTTCCCTTTTAGTAAATTAATGTCTTTGACTGCAGGTTACTATAAAGAAACAAGCCACGCTGTACCACCTTCACCAGGTCCCACCGGAGAGTCTCTGCTGTCAGTGTCTGGTAGTAGCTGCGACATTGACGTCACATTGACAGCGCAGCAGCCAATCAGTGACTTCAGCCATGCTGAAAGGGGCTTTCTATCTACAATAGTAGAAGCAGGGAGTTCACTAATCAGCTGCTACGACGTTGATGTGACGTCAGCACTGTAGCCAATGCCAGGCACTGTAAGAACTGCTGGAGACTTGCCAGTGGATCTGGGAAAAGGGAGTACAAGGTTTGCTTCTGTATTATAAAATTCAGCCAGGGACATTGAGTGACTGATTCAGCCTGGCCCTAAAAGGAGCAGATCATGAGTGCAAGGGCATGTAATCAGGGGGAATTTCAGCCTAGTTATACAGTAACTAAAATAAATGACAGGCAGATATAGTGCAGCTAGAATAAATGTGAAAGTGAAAGTGAAAATATAATCTGAAAGGTTATCTATATTTAGTATGAACACTGAGTCACAAGGAGCAAAGCTTTCTGCTGTGTGTGAATATGGCCAAATTTCTCTTCAGATGATTTCAACTTCGAAAGCTAACACATACCCCATCTTTCGGATTATAAAACGCACTTTTCCTCCCAAAAACTTGGGAGGAAAAGTGAGGAGTGCGTCTTATAATCTGAATGTAGCTTACCGGGGTGGTGGAAAGGGGTCGCAAGAAGCCGGGGCCCTGCTGAGGCCCGTGCAGGGGCTGCAGCAGCTGTGCGGGGCTGCAGCGGCGTTTGCGCGGGGTCTCTGGCTGCTGTGCAGGGTCTCCATCATTGACATCTGGGCGCAAGCTCTAATCTGCGCAGACGACGCCTCTGGCCCATTGATCTCTCTCTAGCGGAATTTAGGAAAATGGCGCCCAGAGGTGACGCTTGCACAGATGAGATCTCAGCTTGCCATTGAGTCTAGAGCTCAATCAGTGCTGACTCTGGGCGCCATTTCTTTGAAGCCCTCACCGCGCGCAGCCGTCGATGCCACAGTAGCTGCCAGAGCACGACAGCCCGAGTCTCTGCCGCAGCCCCAGCACAGCCTACAGTTTCTAGGAAACCCACCGCGCCTGCCTCCTGTGACTCCACCACTGCTACTGCCCCCTCCAGTAAGACACCACCGGATTACAAGACTGCCCCATTTTTTTTCTTCACCTTTTTTTGCTCAGAATTTCGGGTGCGTCTTATAAAACGAAAAAAAAACGGTAAATTGTCTGCAATAAAAATGTTGGACAACATGAGGAATGTGTGTAAATATCGATGTAGAGAATGGTTGTCATAGCCAAAACACAGAATTGGAAAA
>NC_134356.1:346345359-346355359 GCF_048569485.1 Anomaloglossus baeobatrachus | reverse complement strand
CTCAAAGCCCGGCAGCAGACATCTTCCTCACTAAACGGTGAGTCAATAATGCCAGCAGCTTTAAGCCCCGACCGGAGCACTTTCTTGTGATGGAAAAGGACGGGGATTTGGACACCTTTCTGAGGGGATTGAAAAGACTTGCTTGCAGTACCAGTTGCCCTCAACACAATGGGCACAATACTTAACCCCAGGGCTGCGAGGCAAGGCCCTGGACGCGTTTGCCAGTCTCCCTCAAGAGCAGAGTGGAGACTATGGGGCCATAAAGCAGGCCCTAGTACGGAAGTATCAGCTGACTCCGGAGGTGTACCGAAAAAAATTCCGGACCCTCCAGCTCGGACCTCATGACAGCTACAGCGATTTGGAGGGTGGGCTCCAGCGCACCTTTGACCAGTGGATCCAAGGACTGTCCGTTACAACCTTTGAGGAGTTAAAGGACCTCATGGTGAAGGACCAACTCCTACATGTCTGTCCTGTGGAGGTTCGACAGTTTGTTATGACCGAGAGCCCAAGGAGGCCTCAAAAGCAGCCCAGATTGCCGACGCCTATGTGGCCAACCGTGCATCGGAGGTGCGGAAGCCGTCCACCACTAGCTGGAAAGGGGGTAAGATGACAACTACAACCACCCCTGCCCCTACCAGCCGACCTCCCGTAGGTCCTGTTTCATCCACCAGTGCCCGGCCCACCTCTGACACTCGCAGGTGTTTTTCCTGCAACCTGCCTGGACACCTCAGCTCTGGTTGCCCAGAGAGGCAGAAGAGGAACCCCACATCCAAGGCCCAAGGGCCCACTGGAACTGTCCTTTTGGCAAGGAAGGCGGGTGGTAGGGCCTGCGAAAACCTACACCCCGTCACCGTAGGCGGAACCCCCACTGTGGGGCTCAAGGACACTGGGGGCCGACAGAACACTGGTCCGCCCTGAACTGGTACCCCCTGAAAACTTTATCCCGGGAAAACTCCTGACTGTCGCCTTGGCGGGGGTGTCCACCACTCCTTCCCAATGGCCCTGATTCCCCTCGACTGGGGTGCTGGGAGAGGGTGGAGGGAAGTGGGGGTGGATGAACATCTACCAACCAATGTTTTATTGGGGACTGATCTGGGGCGATTAGTTGCACAATTTCTCCCTGATTATCCTCCCGAATCCAAAAAGTCATGTGATACAAATGTTGTTGATCAGTCATGTGATGCAAATGTTGTTAAATCATGTGATGCAAATGTTGTTGATAAGTCATGCGACCCGAATGCGGATATCCAGAACGTGATTACAAATGTTGTGCATGGTAATAAAGTGGAGTTTGTACAGGGGAACTCAGCCATGCCACGCGGCAGGGTGACGTGGCTGAGGACAACCCCAAGGTAGCAAGTGTCTGTGCTGACAGAGATGGAGGCAGACATGAGAACCACGAGGACAGTGGTCGAATGCAGCTGAGCAGTGTCACAGCGGACAGTGACACAGCCAGTAGTACCTGTCAGGCTGATGGGGAAGAGTGGTTATTCCCCGGGGAGACAGCCTTCATCGGTGCTGTCACCCGCAGTCAGAGTGCCCAGAACGCAAATGAAACCTTGCCTGCTGACACCTCTTCACCCAGAGGGATAACGGAACTGGTTACGGACCCAGAGCAGGTCCCAGAGGGTCCTGGTGAGGTTGGAACCTTAACGTCACTTTTGGCTGCTTCTAGCCAAGAGTTTCAGGTGGCTCTACGAACTGATGCCAGTCTAAAGACGTTAAGGGACCTCGCAGAGAAGCCCTCTTCCGAGACCGATAAGGAGAGGGTATTCTGGGACCAGGGAAAGTTGTACCGGGAGACAATTCCCTGTAACCCCCAACAAGAGTGGCTGAAGGAAAAACAGCTGGTGGTGCCTCACCGCTTTAGGAGTGAGTTGCTGCGGATTGCCCATGAGATCCCACTCGCCGGACACTTGGGGGTTAGCAAAACCAAGGCCCGGCTGTCTCACCACTTCTATTGGCCCAAAATGGGGACAGATGTTGCCAACTACTGCCGCTCCTGCATCACATGTCAAAGAGTGGGAAAGTCAGGGCCTGCTCCCAAAGCTCCCCTGATCTCTTTGCCGGTGATAGAGGAGCCTTTCCAGAGGGTCGCTGTGGACATTGTCGGGCCTCTGGCCGTCCCCAGCAGCTCTGGAAAACGGTTCGTCCTTACTGTGGTAGACTATGCTACCCGGTATCCGGAGGCAGTGGCTCTGTCCTCAGTTAGAGCCGATAAGGTGGCAGATGCCCTCTTGACCATATTCTCCCGAGTAGGATTTCCCAGGGAGATGCTTACCGACCAGGGGACTCAGTTCATGTCTCGTCTAATGGAGGCTCTCTGTAAGAAAATGCAGGTGCGGCATCTGATATCAAGCGCTTATCACCCACAGACCAATGGTTTGTGTGAGCGATTTAATGGTACACTTAAGCAGATGCTTAAGATGCTGGTTGAGTCACATGGACGCGACTGGGAGCGGTATCTCTCACACCTGCTGTTTGCCTACAGAGAGGTACCACAGGCCTCAACGGGGTTTTCCCCCTTCGAGCTCCTGTATGGCAGACGAGTCCGGGGGCCTCTTGGTCTGGTAAGGGAATCCTGGGAAGAGGAACTGAATTCCCCAGAAGTGTCCGTTGTGGAGTATGTCATTCGGCTCCGTGACAAGATGCAGTCAATGACGCAGATGGTGCATGAGAATATGGCGCAAGCCCAGGCCAGCCAGAAGCGATGGTACGACCAACACGCTCGAGAGCGGGTGTATGAAGTGGGTCAGAAGGTGTGGGTCCTGGTCCCAATGACCCAGAACAAGCTTCAGGCGGCCTGGGAGGGTCCATACCTGGTGCATCAGCGCCTCAATGACGTAAACTATGTGGTCACCATCGACCATGCCAGGAAGAGGCAAAAGGTCTTCCATGTCAACATGATGAAAGCTCATCATGACAGGGAAGCCTTTGCTCTTCCTGTGTGTAGTCTTCCCGAGGAAGGCGAAAGTGAAGTCTTGGTGGACTTGCTCGCCTCAGCCCGGGATGGAGGGTCTATCGAGGAGGCGGCATTCAACCCACAGCTATCCTTGGACCAAAAGTCCCAGCTGCGGGAGGTATTCCGGCCCTACCTGATGACCTTCACGAATGTCCCAGGGAAGACATCCCTAGCCACCCACCAGGTGGACACAGGGAGTCATTCCCCAGTTCGTCAACCCCCATACCGTGTCTCCCTAGAGGTACAAAAGGACATAAAAAGGGAGATCGATGAAATGCTAGTCCTGGGAGTGATCCAGAGGTCCAAAAGTGCATGGGCCTCGCCTGTAGTCTTGGTTCCCAAAAAGGACCGGACAACCCGGTTTTGTGTGGACTACAGGAGGCTAAATGCAATCACAGCACCCGATGCGTACCCAATGCCACGCATCGACGAGTTACTGGATTGCTTAGCCGGGGCCCAGTACCTGACCATCATGGACCTGAGTCGAGGGTACTGGCAGATTCCTATGTCCAAGGAAGCACAGGAAAGGTCCGCCTTCATCACCCCATTCGGGCTGTATGAATCCCTTGTCATGCCCTTTGGCATGAGAAATGCTCCTGCCACTTTCCAGCGATTGGTCGACCAGCTGCTCGAGGGACTAGGAGGGTTTGCAGTAGCTTACCTGGATGACATTGCCATCTTTAGTCCCACTTGGGAGGAACACCTGGGGCACCTGGAACAGGTGCTCAGGCGGATCCAAAGCGCTGGTCTGACTATAAAGCCAGGGAAGTGTCAGATCGGCATGACTGAGGTACAGTACCTTGGACACAGAGTGGGTGGCGGGACCCTGAAACCAGAGCCAGGGAAGGTTGATGCCATCACCTCCTGGCCTACCCCCAAGTCAAAGAAGCAGGTGATGTCCTTCTTGGGTACGGCAGGGTACTATAGGAAGTTCGTTCCTAACTATAGTGCTCTTGCTAAGCCGTTGACGGACCTCACCAAAAAGAAGCTACCGCAAGTAGTCACCTGGACAGATGACTGTGAACGGTCCTTCAGGGCACTAAAAGCTGCCCTCGCCAGTTCCCCAATCCTACAAGCTCCGGACTTCACCCGACGGTTCATAGTTCAGACAGATGCCAGTGCGTTTGGCCTTGGTGCAGTACTCAGCCAGGTAAATGGGAAGGGAGAAGAGCATCCGGTGATGTTTCTCAGCCGCAAGCTCTTATCCCGGGAAGTGGCCTACGCCACTGTGGAGAAGGAGTGCCTCTCTATAGTGTGGGCCCTGCGGAAACTGCAGCCCTACCTATATGGACGCAACTTCACCATAGTGACAGACCACAACCCTCTCAGCTGGCTACATCGGGTGGCCGGCGACAATGGTAAGCTACTGCGGTGGAGCTTGGCACTACAGCAGTATGACTTTACCATTCAACACAGGAAGGGTGTTGAGCATGGCAACGCTGATGGGCTGTCCTGGCAGGGGGATGCCAGCGAAGTAGGCTTAGGAGACGATTGGCAAATCAATCTCCCATGCTACCTCAAAAAGGGGGAGGTGTCATGTAGAGCTGTTGAAGGGACTTCATCCCCCTCTTCTTCACCAGCCACAGGTCGTCATGGCGATTATCTGATTGGCCTGGAAGCTTAAGGTATTTATGACTTTGGGTGATGGTAGAACCAAAGCCAAAAGCTGCAGAGAAAGACAATTCTTTGTAATATTGGCGGGAAAACTCCCAAAGCAGGTTTTGAAGTGCGACTTTAATGCTAGAAAGATGAAAAACACATTGCCAGAATCCCTGCGTCGTGCGGAACCCAGCGCACCGTCTCACCTGACGAGGAGATCGACGGAATCACGACAAATTAGTATTGGCCAGTAAAATTGTGCTAGAGGCGTTGTGTTTGGTATCAATGTAACTGTAAAATCGAGATATTAAATATGACGCTAATATCTTTCACCTGTGTGACCCAGGGGCAAAGATATGAAAAACCCTAGAATTATGGAACTTTGTGACCATCTCAAGCCCAGCCCACAAGTGACTGTAAAATGATGTCACAGGCAAGGGGGGCTAGCAAGAGCATAAGAGACAGTTCCTGTCTTGGGGGCTCAGTCAGCACGAGGAGGGCATCATGAAGGGTGATGCTGGCCGATTCTAACATCTCTTGGAGTTCCCTCCTACTCCCTAAGCAGACGTCACTTCTATGGCACAAGCTTAGTAAGTTTCACGTTTATACCTTTTATTTTATGTAACTGTTATGCCGTAATGTGTATTGTTCCCTTTTGTAAATTCCTGTATATTCTTTAAACACTGCCTATTTTCGGATTAAATATATAAAAATTTAAGAGTTTCTTTCCTTATGCTTTATATACGAATCCAAAACCCCGAAGGGCCTTATGCTATCTGAAACGGGTTCCCAGCTACCTGTAGAAAGTCTGGGTGGTGGCAGCGTAATTGTTATTGCATAGAATTATTGGAGTGCTATCATTAAGGGTACCGAGGTATATAAATATTCCATTAGCAGGAATCAGAGATATACATTTACCCTTGCTGTGAGACCTCCAATATTTGGCATTATCAGCTCAGCAGCCTCATCTTATGCATTGTCCTGCAGTACCAAAAGTGGCCTGCAGACAAGGGGGGCGCTAGAGAGTAGTCGTGTGTAACAAATCAGTGAACAGCTGCGGATTTCTGAGGGACTTCCCCGGCTGTTCGTGACAAATTGGTGGCAGCGGTGGGATATATAAAGCATTAGTGATCTGGTTTGAGCAATCATCCCTTTCACTAAAAACTTGCAAAAGTTTTGAGGATTGAACTCAGTGTTTAAATATACCTGGAACAATACTGTACGTGTAGCAGTTACCCCCTCCCCCTTTTTCTCTCTTGTTTTCTATCCTATCTTTTATTTGGCAATTATGGATGCTGTGTCAGAAGCCTGGTACAATCAGCAGAAGAAGGAAGTTCTTGCTGCACTCTGCAGATCCAAGTTGATTGATGGCCATGGCAAAACGAGGCAAGACCTCATTAAAGAACTTTTACAATGGGACGCAGAGCACGTTCATTCCCCCAGTGCTGGAGAAGAGGAGGCAAGCCAAGCCCAGGATAGTGCTTCTGCAGAGTCCCCACCATCAACTGCAAGCCAGAGCAGTGACCGAGGCAACATGGACTCTTTCCTGAAGATGGCTCTACAACAATTCGCTGCAGATGACCGGCAGGGACGGCTAAGCCTCATTCAGCAATATCGAGAGGCTGAGAGAGCCGAGCGAGAGGCTGAGAGAGCCGAGCGCCAGGCTCAGGCCGAGCGAGAGGCTGAGAGAGCCGAGCGAGAGCGCCAAGCCCAGAGAGACCATGAATTGAATATCCTCAAAGCCCGGCAGCAGACATCTTCCTCACTAAACGGTGAGTCCAATAATGCCAGCAGCTTTAAGCCCCGACCGGAGCACTTTCTTGTGATGGAAAAGGACGGGGATTTGGACACCTTTCTGAGGGGATTTGAAAAGACTTGCTTGCAGTACCAGTTGCCCTCAACACAATGGGCACAATACTTAACCCCAGGGCTGCGAGGCAAGGCCCTGGACGCGTTTGCCAGTCTCCCTCAAGAGCAGAGTGGAGACTATGGGGCCATAAAGCAGGCCCTAGTACGGAAGTATCAGCTGACTCCGGAGGTGTACCGAAAAAAATTCCGGACCCTCCAGCTCGGACCTCATGACAGCTACAGCGATTTGGAGGGTGGGCTCCAGCGCACCTTTGACCAGTGGATCCAAGGACTGTCCGTTACAACCTTTGAGGAGTTAAAGGACCTCATGGTGAAGGACCAACTCCTACATGTCTGTCCTGTGGAGGTTCGACAGTTTGTTATGGACCGAGAGCCCAAGGAGGCCTCAAAAGCAGCCCAGATTGCCGACGCCTATGTGGCCAACCGTGCATCGGAGGTGCGGAAGCCGTCCACCACTAGCTGGAAAGGGGGGTAAGATGACAACTACAACCACCCCTGCCCCTACCAGCCGACCTCCCGTAGGTCCTGTTTCATCCACCAGTGCCCGGCCCACCTCTGACACTCGCAGGTGTTTTTCCTGCAACCTGCCTGGACACCTCAGCTCTGGTTGCCCAGAGAGGCAGAAGAGGAACCCCACATCCAAGGCCCAAGGGCCCACTGGAACTGTCCTTTTGGCAAGGAAGGCGGGTGGTAGGGCCTGCGAAAACCTACACCCCGTCACCGTAGGCGGAACCCCCACTGTGGGGCTCAAGGACACTGGGGCCGACAGAACACTGGTCCGCCCTGAACTGGTACCCCCTGAAAACTTTATCCCGGGAAAACTCCTGACTGTCGCCTTGGCGGGGGGTGTCCACCACTCCTTCCCAATGGCCCTGATTCCCCTCGACTGGGGTGCTGGGAGAGGGTGGAGGGAAGTGGGGGTGGATGAACATCTACCAACCAATGTTTTATTGGGGACTGATCTGGGGCGATTAGTTGCACAATTTCTCCCTGATGATCCTCCCGAATCCAAAAAGTCATGTGATACAAATGTTGTTGATCAGTCATGTGATGCAAATGTTGTTAAATCATGTGATGCAAATGTTGTTGATAAGTCATGCGACCCGAATGCGGATATCCAGAACGTGATTACAAATGTTGTGCATGGTAATAAAGTGGAGGTTTGTACAGGGGAACTCAGCCATGCCACGCGGCAGGGTGACGTGGCTGAGGACAACCCCAAGGTAGCAAGTGTCTGTGCTGACAGAGATGGAGGCAGACATGAGAACCACGAGGACAGTGGTCGAATGCAGCTGAGCAGTGTCACAGCGGACAGTGACACAGCCAGTAGTACCTGTCAGGCTGATGGGGAAGAGTGGTTATTCCCCGGGGAGACAGCCTTCATCGGTGCTGTCACCCGCAGTCAGAGTGCCCAGAACGCAAATGAAACCTTGCCTGCTGACACCTCTTCACCCAGAGGGATAACGGAACTGGTTACGGACCCAGAGCAGGTCCCAGAGGGTCCTGGTGAGGTTGGAACCTTAACGTCACTTTTGGCTGCTTCTAGCCAAGAGTTTCAGGTGGCTCTACGAACTGATGCCAGTCTAAAGACGTTAAGGGACCTCGCAGAGAAGCCCTCTTCCGAGACCGATAAGGAGAAGGTATTCTGGGACCAGGGAAAGTTGTACCGGGAGACAATTCCCTGTAACCCCCAACAAGAGTGGCTGAAGGAAAAACAGCTGGTGGTGCCTCACCGCTTTAGGAGTGAGTTGCTGCGGATTGCCCATGAGATCCCACTCGCCGGACACTTGGGGGTTAGCAAAACCAAGGCCCGGCTGTCTCACCACTTCTATTGGCCCAAAATGGGGACAGATGTTGCCAACTACTGCCGCTCCTGCATCACATGTCAAAGAGTGGGAAAGTCAGGGCCTGCTCCCAAAGCTCCCCTGATCTCTTTGCCGGTGATAGAGGAGCCTTTCCAGAGGGTCGCTGTGGACATTGTCGGGCCTCTGGCCGTCCCCAGCGGCTATGGAAAACGGTTCGTCCTTACTGTGGTAGACTATGCTACCCGGTATCCGGAGGCAGTGGCTCTGTCCTCAGTTAGAGCCGATAAGGTGGCAGATGCCCTCTTGACCATATTCTCCCGAGTAGGATTTCCCAGGGAGATGCTTACCGACCAGGGGACTCAGTTCATGTCTCGTCTAATGGAGGCTCTCTGTAAGAAAATGCAGGTGCGGCATCTGATATCAAGCGCTTATCACCCACAGACCAATGGTTTGTGTGAGCGATTTAATGGTACACTTAAGCAGATGCTTAAGATGCTGGTTGAGTCACATGGACGCGACTGGGAGCGGTATCTCTCACACCTGCTGTTTGCCTACAGAGAGGTACCACAGGCCTCAACGGGATTTTCCCCCTTCGAGCTCCTGTATGGCAGACGAGTCCGGGGGCCTCTTGGTCTGGTAAGGGAATCCTGGGAAGAGGAACTGAATTCCCCAGAAGTGTCCGTTGTGGAGTATGTCATTCGGCTCCGTGACAAGATGCAGTCAATGACGCAGATGGTGCATGAGAATATGGCGCAAGCCCAGGCCAGCCAGAAGCGATGGTACGACCAACACGCTCGAGAGCGGGTGTATGAAGTGGGTCAGAAGGTGTGGGTCCTGGTCCCAATGACCCAGAACAAGCTTCAGGCGGCCTGGGAGGGTCCATACCTGGTGCATCAGCGCCTCAATGACGTAAACTATGTGGTCACCATCGACCATGCCAGGAAGAGGCAAAAGGTCTTCCAGGGCAACATGATGAAAGCTCATCATGACAGGGAAGCCTTTGCTCTTCCTGTGTGTAGTCTTCCCGAGGAAGGCGAAAGTGAAGTCTTGGTGGACTTGCTCGCCTCAGCCCGGGATGGAGGGTCTATCGAGGAGGCGGCATTCAACCCACAGCTATCCTTGGACCAAAAGTCCCAGCTGCGGGAGGTATTCCGGCCCTACCTGATGACCTTCACGAATGTCCCAGGGAAGACATCCCTAGCCACCCACCAGGTGGACACAGGGAGTCATTCCCCAGTTCGTCAACCCCCATACCGTGTCTCCCTAGAGGTACAAAAGGACATAAAAAGGGAGATCGATGAAATGCTAGTCCTGGGAGTGATCCAGAGGTCCAAAAGTGCATGGGCCTCGCCTGTAGTCTTGGTTCCCAAAAAGGACCGGACAACCCGGTTTTGTGTGGACTACAGGAGGCTAAATGCAATCACAGCACCCGATGCGTACCCAATGCCACGCATCGACGAGTTACTGGATTGCTTAGCCGGGGCCCCAGTACCTGACGCATCATGGACCTGAGTCGAGGGTACTGGCAGATTCCTATGTCCAAGGAAGCACAGGAAAGGTCCGCCTTCATCACCCCATTCGGGCTGTATGAATCCCTTGTCATGCCCTTTGGCATGAGAAATGCTCCTGCCACTTTCCAGCGATTGGTCGACCAGCTGCTCGAGGGACTAGGAGGGTTTGCAGTAGCTTACCTGGATGACATTGCCATCTTTAGTCCCACCTGGGAGGAACACCTGGGCACCTGGAACAGGTGCTCAGGCGGATC
>NC_134356.1:346337859-346340359 GCF_048569485.1 Anomaloglossus baeobatrachus | reverse complement strand
TGCGTGCAGGTAGGTACTGGGAGACTAGGTCACAGATGTAGGGAGGAGACAGGTTGTGCATGGCTTTGTATGTCATGGTTAATGTTTTGAACTGGAGTCGTTGGGCGATGGGAAGCCAGTGAAGGGATTGGCAGAGTGGCGAGGCTGGGGAGTAGCGAGGGGAGAGGTGGATTAAGCGGGCTGCAGAGTTTAGGATAGATTGGAGGGGTGCAAGAGTGTTGGAAGGGAGGCCAGAGAGCAGGAGGTTGCAGTAGTCGAGGCGGGAGATGATGAGGGCATGCACTAATGTTTTTGCAGATTCTTGGTTAAGAAAAGCACGGATCCGGGAGATATTTTTGAGTTGTAATCGGCATGAGTTGAAGAGGGCTTGGATGTGTGGCTTGAAGGATAGAGCAGAGTCGAGGGTCACTCCAAGGCAACGAGCTTGTGAGACTGGGGTGAGTGAGCAGCCATCAAGTTTGATGGAAAGGCTTGTTGGAGGAGATGAGTGTGGAGGAGGAAAGACAATAAACTCTGTTTTGTCCATGTTAAGTTTTAGGAATCGTGCAGAGAAGAAGGATGAAATAGCAGACAAACATTGTGGGATTTTGGTTAGTAGAGAGGTAATGTCAGGTCCAGAGAGGTAGATCTGTGTGTCATCGGCATAGAGATGATACTGGAGGCCGTGGGACTCTATGAGCTGTCCCAAGCCGAAGGTGTAGATGGAGAACAGCAGGGGTCCAAGAACTGAGCCTTGAGGGACACCGACAGATAGGGGGCGAGATGAGGAAGTGGTGTGAGAATGGGAGACGCTGAAAGTTCGGTCGGTTAGGTATGAGGAGATCCAAGATAGGGCCAAGTCTGTGATGCCCAGAGATGAGAGAATCTGTAGTAGGAGGGAATGGTCTACTGTGTCGAAGGCAGAGGACAGGTCCAGGAGGAGGAGGATAGAGTAGTGTCGCTTGGCTTTGGCGGTTAGTAGATCATTGGTGACTTTGGTTAGGGCAGTTTCGGTAGAATGATGTGGTCGGAAGCCAGATTGAAGCCGGTCAAAGAGGGAGCAGGAGGAGAGGTATGAGGACAATTCAAGATGGACATGCTGTTCCAGTAGTTTTGAGGCGTAGGGGAGAAGGGATATGGGGCGATAGTTTGACACAGAGGATGGGTCAAGGGAGGGCTTTTTGAGGATGGGTGTAATAGAGGCATGTTTAAAGCATGAAGGGAATACACCACTTGCTAGTGATAGGTTGAAGAGATGGGTTAGGGCTGGAATGAGGACTGCGGTGATGTTGGGGATGAGGTGCGATGGGAGCGGGTCCAGTGCACAGGTGGTTAGATGTGATCTTGAGAGTAGAGTGGAAAGATTGTTTTCTGTCATGGTGGAGAAGCTGGATTTGGAGGAAGAGGGATGAGTAGCTATGATGAGGGGCTGTGGTGATTGTGGGCCAAAGCTTGCTCTGATGTTGTCAATCTTCCGCTTGAAGAAAGAGGCAAAGTCTTCAGCTGAGATGAGAGGAGAGGGAGGTGGTGCCGGAGGACGGAGGAGAGAATTGAAAGTGTTGAATAGCTGTTTAGGGTTGTGAGAGAAAGAAGATATGAGGGATGAGAAGTAGGTTTGTTTTGCAGCAGTGAGTGTGGACTTGAAAGTGGTCAGGGACTCTTTATATGCAATGAAGTGCTCAGTGGAATGAGACCTCTTCCATCTGTGCTCAGCAATTCTGGAAGCCCGTCTAAGTTCTTTAGTCTGCCTCGTGTGCCAGGGTTGCCTGTTGATTGTGCGGGTTTTGGTGTGTGTGTGAGGGGGGCGGCTGATTCGAGAGCTGCAGAGATTGTAGTGTTGTATAAAGTTGCAGCGGCATCTGCATCATGTAGAAATGCAATGTCTGTGAGGGGGAGAAGGGACTGAGAAAGGGCGTGTAAATCAATGTGTTTGATATTTCTGCGAGGGTGTGAAAATTTGTGGAGGGGGGGTTGCATACTTGGAGAAGAGAGGGAAGAGAATGTGAGTAGGTTGTGGTCAGACAGGGGGAGAGGCAAGTTAGAGAGGTTAGATAGGGAACAGAGGCGAGTGAAGATGAGGTCCAGCGTGTGGCCATCTTTGTGAGTAGCTGCAGAAGACCATTGGGTGAGGCTGAAGGAGGAAGTGAGTGTTAGAAGTTTGGAGACAGATGAGTGGGAAGTGTCAATGGGGATATTGAAATCACCCATGATGATGGTGGGGATGTCGGTGGAAAGAAAGTGTAGTAGCCAGGTGGTGAAATGGTCAAAAAAGGCAGTGGCTGGCACTGGAGGGCGGTAAATGACAGCCAGTTGAAGGTTGGATAGGGCGTAGATGCGTACGGAGTGCACCTCAAAAGAGGGGAGTGTGACAGAGGGTGGTAGTGGAATTGGTGTAAAGGAGCATTGGTCGGACAGGAGCAAACCAACTCCTCCACCATGCTTGTTAGTGGGGCGGGGGGTGTGAGAGAGTTGGAGACCGCCATAAGAAAGTGCAGCAGGAGAGGCAGTGTCAGAGGGGGTG